>NC_085861.1:50944294-51036794 GCF_034702125.1 Engraulis encrasicolus | reverse complement strand
CCTCCCTGGGCCTTGGACAACTGACACATTTGTCCTCCCCTTTCGGCTTTTCTGTGTCTGTGTGAAAGTGCACGTGAGCGTGTGTGTGTGTATTTGTGTGTGTAACAGTGCATGTCTGTGCGTGCATGGGCAGTGCATGTGTTTGTGTATGTACATTTGTGAGCGCATGGACATTTGTGTTTGTAAGTACGTTCATGTGTGTATGCAGTTGTGATGATAATTGGTTAAGGTTATTAGACAGTTCTGAGTGGAATATAATAGCTCAGATAACTGCCCTCTAATTGGCCGAGTCGGGTGTGAGTGGGACCAAGTGGGACAAATCGATTGGCTGGAGATTGGGTCAAAAGTGTGCCTGCATGAAGTCACTTCAATACAATATGTGGTGACAGTGCACCAACACTAGAGTATCCTATGTGCGCGCAACACATCAGACTGGAACAGAATAACAAGACTGCCCTCTGCTGACAACATGGCAGTGACTCATGCAGGGACATGTATTTCCAATATGAAAGAGTGCAATAACATATTGATCTCCAATTAAGGTGCTTTATTGATCTCCAATTAAGGTGCCAAGCAGCCTACACATAACACACATAATATCCACAATGCAAGAGATCAAGCATATAGCACACATAGGCATACAAGCACATTAATTCACAAGACAGTTCAAGGTTTTTTCCCAGTATGTTATAAAAGCCATTTAAATGCTGTTCCATAAATCATTAATTAAATTTGAGGAATAATTAAAACAAATATTTTTTGGAAATGGATATAAACATTTTTTTAAGTAATCTGTAGGCTAGGTATGTGGTTTACCACATCAACAAAATAACAACAGTGCCCTCTGCTGACAAGATGGGTGAGTGACAAACCGAGGCATATTTAGTAGTGAAATTCTGTATCGCCTTTTATTGAGTAGTCTATATTTCAGTAGGCCTGCTAGCTGTATTTAGATGCTATTAAAATGTCTGTTATTGCTGGTGATCAGAGCTGACTATTAGTAATAAAGATTACTTTTGAAATTGTTCTACATGAGTTGGTGACAGTAGCCTACAGACATTCTAAAAAAACCCACTAAAAATGGACATGGACAGTTTGGCTACTTTCAGTTTTTTTAAAAAGTGAGATCTCGACAAAAAGAAGTCTTGTATGGTGTTATGAAAGGAACAAATCCCAGGTAGTGACATGATTTGTAAGTGGGTTTTTGTTTTCGTTTCCTTGGTTAGAAAGACTACACTCACCGGCCACTTTATTAGGAACACCTCTCTAGCGCTGGGTTGGACCCCCTTTTTGCCTTCAGAACTGCCTTAACTGCCTGCAACAATACTGGGGTAGGCTGTGGCATTCCAACAAAGATGGTTCTAATTGGCCCAAATTTGGCTAAGAAAATATCCCTATGCCATTATATCCCCAGCCTGAAACGTTGATGTAAGGCAGGGTTTTCATGTTGTTGACGCCAAATTCTTACCATTGAGTGATGCAGTAGATATCAAGACTCACCAGACCAGGCAACATTTTTCCGATCTTCTAGTGTCGTTTATGGTGAGCCTTTGCCAATTGTTGCCTCATTTTCCTGTTAGCTGGACAGGAGTGACACCCAATGTGGTTTTCTGCTGCTGTAGCCCAGTTGCCTCAAGATTTGATGTGCTGTGTAATCAGAGATTATCTTATGCATACTTCGGTTGTAATGAGTGGTTATTGACTTAATGTTGCCTTTGTATCAGCTTAAACCAGTCTGGCCATTCTCCTCTGACCTCTGCCATCAATAAGGCATTTTTTCCCACAAAACCACCGCTCACTGTATATTTTTTCATTTTCGGACCATTCTTTGTAAACCCTAGAGATGATTGTGTGTGAAAACCCCAGTAGATCAGTATTCTGAAATACTCAAATCAAGCCCTTTTGGCACCAACAACCATGTCATGTTGAAAGTCATTTAAATAACCTTTCTTCCCCATTATGATGCTCGGTTTGAACTGCATCAGATCATCGCGACCATGTCTACATGCATAAATGCATTGAGTTGCCACCATGTGATTGGTTGATCAGAGATTTGCCCTGAGTTGTAAAGGTGTTCCTATTAAAGTAGCCGGTGAGTGTATGCACATTTGCTAACAAGTAGACCTCATGTTTACAGTGATATGCAAAAATCTTGGAAACCATTTGGAAAATCCCATCAGTTTACCTTTTGTTTGTGAAGTTTTGTTTTAAAGATGTTTTTGGTATTTTATGACAGGACAGTTTGAGAGGTAGACAGGGGAGGGGACAGCAAATGACCCAGGCCGCGAATTGAACCCGGGTCGGCTGCATGGCAGATAAGTGCCCTACCGGTTGGCCACGACAGGGGCTGTGAAGCTTTATTTTAACATATGCTATGTTCTATTTGTTTCATTGCAAAATTATATAAACACCATTTTTTGATTTTTGCATTTTAATATTGGAAATGACTACTCAGATGTCCTTTCATCTTCTATGTGTGGATTCTTGCCATTCAAATATTTGAATCACATCCTCCTAAAACTAAAATGCATTTGGCAAAGTTATGCAATACCCAATACAAAAATGTTAATTTCCAAAAATCTTGTTGTCATTTTGCAGCGAAGCTCTTCATTTGAAGAGAAACATGTTGTGAAAGCACAATGGGAGGGGGCGCTGTGGCGCAGCGTGCTAAGCCCCCCACATTTGGGCTTACATGCTCACATGGACCCCGATTCGAGTCCGGCCGGGGTCATTTCCCGATCCCACCCCGTCTCTCTGTCCCACTCGCTTTGTGTCACCATCTCAGACTGTTCTATCAAATAAAGGCATGAGCGCCCCTAAACATTTTTTAAAAAGCACAATGGGTGTATTTGAGACCAATTTATGTGCATTTAAACAGGACATAGGCCCTCAAGACTGAGAACTCATAAGCGAACCGTGCTGAGACCACGTCAATAAGGGCATTTTCACACCTAGTCCTCTTTAAGTGAACTGAACTGCAAAGTGAAAGTGAACCAACAGCAAAAGGACTCAGTTACGTTTTTTTTCATATTAGAAAAAGAATCGGCTGATCTTTCTGGTCCTGCTAGGCCTTTATGGTTTGTCAGTCCTCTTTTTGATCACACCTGTTCCTCTAGAGCCCTCCTTCAATGATTACACCTAGTCACAAGTGTACCTTGTCAGAACTCATAAGCGAACCGTAGACCACGTCAATAAAGGTGTGGCAGAACACTGCCATCTCTTGCCTTGACTATTGCTAATGTCGCCTGTCTGGTCTACCTACTGATGCAATAACAACACTGGATATCAGGGCTGCAGTCAAGTCCACGAGTCCAAGACCAGAAGTAGTCAAGTCAGAGACAAGTCCGACTCCAAAGAGTTTTGAGTCCGAGACAAATCTGAGTCCAAAAAGATTAAAATCCATACCAAATTCGAGTCACAATGAATCAATGAATGAAAAGGATGAAAGACAATAAGGTAAATGTTTGAATGTGACCTATATTATGTGAAGAAAACTGTTATTGTATTTCAAGCTCCACTTTAGAATCTATGATGACCAGAGTTTTAAACAAAATAGATAGATTTGGGTGAGTCCAAAACCCATAATTGGCAAGAACAGAGTCCGTGTCCAAGACAAGCCCGAGTCCAACTTCTAGCGAGTCCAAGACAAGTCCAAGTCCAAAAAAAGACTTACTACAGCCCTGCTGCACATGTGCTCAGGGGCCCCCAAACTGTGTGTTGTATGTTGGAACCAGAGATGTGTGCCTGGACCGTGAGGGACAACATTCTTCATTAAGAATTCTTCATTAAGAATTCCATGGACATGGGACTCGGAGCCCTATATGCACAAATAGTTTTGTGGGGCCCCTTCCTTTTAACATTTCCTGTCTGACATGAGTCACATTATCAAGGAATAATGTTAAGAAATCAGTTGGGAAATATATTTAAAGATAAAAATTTAACAGTTTACTTTTTACTAGTCAGGGGAGTCACCATATTTCACAAGTGAGCACAAATAGACTACACACATGGAAAACGTACTCAGTCTCCTCCAATTAAAAATGAGGTGAGAATTTAAGGCCAAAATAAATAGCATATCCTCATGTCTCGCCTACACACATTATAGTAAACATTTCACAACATGGAATAGCATAGAAATGTAGGTCTATCAAATCACAGCCTATTAACAAGCCAACCATGAATGAAAGCACATTCGCCAAAGCAAGCACGTCGCGCGTCCCCATTGGACCACGGTAAAAATTCGATAGATGGCTATTGAGCGAAGAGGGGCGGGCGAAACCATGCAAGAAAAAAATAGACCACAATAATAAACTGATTAGCATCAGTTAATGCCCAAACTAGCTAGTGATATTTGTAATGACGCCTAATGTAACATATCCCGTGGATTTTGACCCATGTTCACGGCCAGCTGTTCTAGCGGACCCGTCGGTTAATCCCTGCGAAGACCACTTGGTTCATCCTCTGATAGGGACCCCCAGCCTAAGATTCTGTGCGAGTACCAGCGATATTAGCCATCTCTGATGACAGCTTTGTAGAGCTTATGATGCGATGAAAAATGAGAACGGGCGTAATGCCAGAGCGTAAATAGCCCTTAAGTAGAGCCAATAAGAAAATGACGGGTTGGTCTTAGGAATGAGGACATTAATGCGAATAATTGCTCTTTTAGCTCACGGTCTATGACGAACACAGCTATGTCTATATTTCGTATACCGCTGCTGCTGCTACTGGGCCCTGAGTTCTGGGTTGGAGTCGTCGCCAGCCCAACCGATGACAGCGCGCTGCGAGGCGGCCATGGAGAACACGGAGAGCCCGGTCACCAAGAGCATCACAAGGACTCATATAGCACGTTTGCCTCCGAATTTCTTGAGTCCAGATACCTGTCCGACGACGGTAGGAGGGAACTTTTTGCGTAGGCTAGGGCGCATGAGATGGGGACAGTTAGTCAAACGGCTAAGACAAGGAATTTCAAGCAGAATAAAAAATGGTGATATAATTTAAGCAGCCATTAGGTCCACCCTAAAATCAGTGGCGTACATAATTGCAACTGTCGACTTGTCATAGCAAGGGAATAGTGGTGTTCGGTGTGGTTGTGCGCCGCGTCCACTGCTGCGATTCCCGTCAGCACCATGGTCAGCACCCGCTGTCCATATTTTGCTTTCCTCACCTCGGATGCCTTGTCACTCATTTAAGCGGGGTATTCCAAAAGGTGATTCAGTAGCTAACCAGGCTCAGTTAACCTGTAGGGCCTAAGGGTTTGTCGGCTATTTAGACTTTAGAAAAGTCCTGCTTTTGTCTCTTATTTATTAGCAAATGTACCACTTTCTGTAGGTTAACTTAGACTATCACTAAACCATCTTCATGATTTAATTTTCCACTCACTGATAGATAGACTATCACTAAACCATCTTCATGATTGAATTTTCCACTCACTGATAGATAAAGGAATAACTATGACCGTGTTATTTTTTTTAGAGTTGCTCCTTGTTTAGCATATTTATATAAGTGGCATACGCTTGGTGCCAAATTATTAAGGCACTAAAGTATTCTGTTGTGGTGATTTCCTGTTTGTGTTTGTGTTTTTCAAATCAGGTTATCCTTTCCCCACGGCTCCCCCTGTCGACCCTTTCGCCCGGATCAAAGTTACCGACTGTGGAGTAACTAAGGGTTGTGTGCGGTGAGAAAAAAAACAAACAAACATTTTTGTTACTGTATGTGGAATTATCCTTTTCAATGTACAGTATATCACGAAAGTGAGTACACCCCTCACAGTTTTTGCAGATTTGTGAGTATATTTTATCATAGGAAAGCAGAAATTTCTCTTTGACACAATAATTAGTGACCTTTTAACAACATATTTAACTACTTAAATTTCTTGTTCACTCAGAAAAAAACAAAATACAGCTATTAAAGTTTGAACATGTACCCACAAAAGTGAGTATACCCCAGATTAAAATCCGGTAGAGAAGGGGCCGTGTTGGATCGAATCGTTGCGAAATGAAAAAGGATTAAAAGGGAGGTCATCGGGGTGCGTTTCAACCTTTCTTTGCATTTAACTTTTACATTTTGAGTGTGCACCTGGCTTATATAGATTGGTGTGAGATTTCAATGCAATCCTATGGAGAATGTCATGATCTGCTTCAGTAATCACAGTGCATGGTGACATGGTTTCTTTTAGGTGTATTTCAGGTTGGCAATGTTGACAGCATTCATGCATCCCCAAACCATGGCAGTCCCACTACCATGCTTGGCCATTCAGAGGATACACTTTTTTGTAAAATTCACTTGTTTACCACCACACATGCTTGACACCATCTAAAGCAAATTTGTTTATCTTGGTCTCAAGAGAGATGAACAGACCAAGGATATAGATCACTGGAACCATGTTGTGTGATCTGAAGAGACCAAGATAAATAAATGTACTTTAGATACTGTCAAGCATGTACGGTGGTAAACAAGTGAGTTTTAAAAAAAAAGTTTATCCTCTCAATAGCCAAGCATGGTAGTGGGACTGACATGGTTTGGGGATGCATGAATGCTGTCAACATTGCCAACCTGAAATACATCTAAAAGAAACATGCATGTCAACATGCACTGTGACTACTGAAGCAGATCATGATATTCTCCATAGGATTGCATTCAAATCTCATACCAATCTATTTAAGCCAGATGCACACTCAAAATATAAAAGTTCAATGCAAAGAAAGGTTGAAACGCACACCGATGACCTCCCCTTTAATCCCTTTTCATTTCGAGACGATTCGAGCCAACGCGGCCCCTTCTCTACCGGATTTCAATGTGGGGTGTACTCACTTTTGTGGGTACATGTTCAAATATTAAAGGGACAGTTTGGTCAATTTCAACATGCAGTTGTATTGCTCACACTACCCTTGACTTGTCAGTACCTGGTGATGCCACATTTTTCGGCTCCGCCCTTTCGGAGATATGAGCAATTCTAATGGGGGCAGCGTTTGTTTACATTTTTAAAAAATGAAACATAGGCCAACTCCAAATGTTTTCCCAAAAGGTACTGCTGTTTGCTAGTTGTCTGCTGATGTTTTATAACCTTTTGGATGTTTTTGGGAATAAATAAAAATGTTTTTTTGAAATGTAAACAAAGAGCTGCCCCCATTACAATGACCAAGATCTCGGAAACGGCTGAAGAAGAAGAAAAAAAAATCTCAGGCACTGACAAGTCCAGGGTAGTGTGAGCATTACAGCTGCATGTTGAAATTGACCAAACTGTCCCTTTAATGGCTGTATTTTGTTTTTTTCTGAGTGAACAAGACATTTAAGTGGTTAAATATGTTGTTAAAAGGTCACTAATCATTGTGTCAAAGTGAGATTTCTTTACTGCTTTCCTATGAAAAGATATACTCACAAATCTGCAAAAACTGTGAGGGCTTTACTCACTTACGTGATATACTGTAGACTTTAATAAGGCTGTGTGTTTCAGGCAGCTGTGTCTGTCTGTCTGCTCATTTGTCACTAACTGGGCAGATCAGGCAGAAAACTTTAGAGCATGTTCAATGTTTTATTTATATGAGCACTGGCCTGATGGTTTTCTCAGTTTGCAGTGGAAGTAGAGTCTCTGTTGGCCTTTTGGTTCATAACTACTGCTGATAAAGACATGGTGATCTCTAAGTTTATCATCATGTCGTTACACATCAGGGCCTGCATACAGGGAGCCTCCTCAAACCTCCATTGCAACTTGGAAATGGAAAATGAGCCTATCAGTGTTTGAGTAAAACCAAATAACAAAGTGGAAGTGATACAGACTGTTTATTTATCCCTACACAAATTAACGTTAAACATCCATACATACATGTGATTAATCTGATATACACAAGCATCCATATCCACGCATACACAAAAAGAAAGGTGTGCCACAACACAACTTAGAGTAGTGAGTGACATAGTGCAGTGTGCTTCTATGCTCTCTTAGGCTGAGAGCGTACCAATGCAGGACAGTAAAGGGCATAAAAGGGAAATTTGGGCTACATACTGTTGATCTACTTAGATTATAAAAATCACCTAGTAACTAGTACTAGTACTTCTACATAGACTGGAACACTTCAATCACCTTTCTCCCCCATTCTTATACTCAGTTTGAATTGCAGTAGATTGTGTCAACTACGTGCCCAAATGTTGTGAGTTGCCGCCATGTAATTTGCTGATTAGAAATGTGTGTCATTGAGCAGTTGGACAGATGTGCCTTATAAATTGGCCGGTGAGTGTATGTGTGTTTGCTCTGTGTTCTTACAGAATTCAGTAAACTTGTCCTTATAGGTAAAGTGCCTTTGTCCCTGTTCAAAGATCTGAAAATAAAAACTGTTTAAACCAAGTGGCCAAGTGCCAATGGCATATACACCAGATCTCTATTTCCCCTTGTGCTGTGTAGTTATAAATTAGAAACACATACTGCTCTGCTGCTTATAGAGAGTTCTTCGTACAGCGATTTTGAATGTGGATAGGAGTGGACATGCACACCACTCCTTTTGTACAATGTGTCTCACAATTTGTTTACATTTGGCTTTATATCCAAAACCGTTATATAGGTACAGTCTCTGGAGCAATTTGAGGGTAGCTATTGTTCAACAACACTTCAGCCATGGATGATATGGGTTTCAAACCGGCAGCCATCAGATTCAAAGACCAACAACCTAACCTTTAGACCACTGATTCTCAAACTGTGGGCCTGGGCCCACTGATGGGTCCCGGATGTCCTATTTTGATATCCTCTTTTTTCAGATGTAATTTTAATTACTGCACAGTGTAAAATACATATGATATGGATGAAAAGATAAGGAAATATAATAAATAATAATAAATAAACCAACTAAACATTATTTGACTATCATAACAGGAATGTTATGTGCAAAAAATGTGCTCATAGTAGTCTTGTGTATTCAGTTGTGATTTAAGGTTTGGTTTGGTGTACCTTTTTCACATTTCAAAGCAGGCCCTAAAGTTCTAAAGTTTGGGGACAGCTGCTTCTGTGGCCCCATAACATGTTGCATCTCTTGTCAATCTTGTAGATATGGGAAGCCAGGCTGTGATGCAGATTCCTGTGACTACTTCCTAAGTTACAGACGTATCGGCACGGATGTGGAGTTTGAGCTGAGCGCAGAAACAGATGGATGGGTTGCAGTCGGATTCTCCTCCGATAAGAAAATGGTAATATGGATGTGGTTAAAGTTTGACTGCATGTGATTGGAAATGTTACTTTTTTACACACTTGCATCTCAAAAGTATTCAATATACCGATATGTGGTACAGTAAAGTGGTAAAATTTCTACTGTGATTATGATTTTATGTTTTGCCTCAACAATATTTTGTTATCATTCTACAGTGATTTTGCTTTTATGTTTTGCCTCAACAATATTTTGCCTCAACAATATATCAGTTGCAATATCGGTTTTGGACACAATTCTTTATCTTTCAGTCTTTGGAGAATCTTTATGACATAGTCCTGTTGCCAGGGCTGGACTGGTAATCTGGCATACAGGGCATTTTCCCAGTCCACAGGGGCCAATGCTGTTGGGTTTTGTTTGTTTCTTTCCTTGTTTGATTGATTTTTTTCCATTCAGTTGAGATGGGGCCAGCCCATTTGTCCATCTTTAATCCAGATACTGTAGTGGACTGAGCAAGTCATAATATTGTAGGAAAGCAGGTAGGGCTGTGTGAGGGGCTGGGCTATACCAAAAAGGCTCGGGCTGTTTTTTTGTCGGTCACAGTCCAGCCCTGTCTGTCTCCTCTGTTACCAGGGTGGTGACGACGTGATGGGCTGTGTTCACGATGACAACGGTCGGGTTCGGATCCACCACTTCTACAACGTGGGCCAATGGGCCAAGGAGATCAAGCGGAACCCGGCGCGGGACGAGGAGGGCATCTTCGAGAACGGACGGGTGACGTGCCGCTTCAAGCGCCCCCTCTACGTACCCCGTGAAGAAACACTGGTGGACCTCCACCTCAGCTGGTACTACCTGTTCGCCTGGGGACCGGCCATACAAGGTCAGTGAGGGATTTGCTAGCTGTTTTAGAGCTACTCCAGAATTAGAATTGCCCTTATTGGCCTACTTGGAGTAGCCTGCTGTATTGTACACCAGTGGAACACTGTAATAGACCTAGTCATTGGATAGTTAACTATCATAGTACTACACTACTATGACATATGTTCATTGGCACTGCCCTTACAATTCGATCTGATTACGATTTGGGAGGTAGCATTGCAATTTCATTTCTACTGCTAGGTCTGATACAACAACACTTTATTGGCTGTTGTGTGTATCAGTCCTGCAGTTTTCAATGCAATGCAAGTGCTTTAATTAAATTTTAAGTTAATTTGATCTGGAAATGTCCACAGAAGTAAATGAAACTTGAAAAAAATATGCTGCATCGATTATGGCATTTGTTGAATCGATTATTGAATTGTCCATGCCCGCATCGTGATGCATTGCCGAATCGATTATTGTTGACACTGCTACTATGATGTAGGCTAATACAAGGCTTTTAGTAATGCACTACGACTTGGTCACTGCCATTCTGGTAACTTTTTAATTTTGAACGCTGTGTAAATAAAAAAAATATCTGACATTTTGTACAATGTACACCTCAGAAGCGCAGTCTTAGTGGGCAGTGAGATGAGCTTGTTACAAAAAAATGTTGCTATTTTGTAGACATGAAATCATTACACGGGTGCACGTCAAAGTGCATTTTATGTTGTATGTTGCTGACACGTAAACAAACAAATGCACCACTCTGTCGCCAGGCTCCATCACCAGGCACGACATAGACTCTCCGCCCGTGTCCGATCACATGCTCAGCATCTACAAGTACGAGGACATCTTCATGCCCTCCACGGCCTACCAGACCTTCAACTCGCCCCTCTGTCTGCTCCTCATCGTGGCCCTCACCTTCTACCTGCTCATGGGCACACCGTAACCAGGACGACGGAGCTATAAGGGAATAGGACGGTAGCGCCAGCATGGCAGAAAAACGAAGAAGCCTCACACAGAGCAAGGCCCGAGAAAGCAATAAAAGACTGAATGAGAAACACTTTGGGAAAACTAGCTCTCCATAGTACGATGTTGCACTCTGTTCTGTGTGTACTTACATCTTCAGACCGACCTCAGTACGATATTCATGTCGATTTGTGTACGTACGTTTCATGGGATTTACACAAGCAAGCAACTAGGCACATACAGTACAGTCAGTCAGCTCTTTTAGGCCTTTGTAACTTAAGTAGGAGAGCTAAAAGCTAATAATTACTATGTTCTACTACCCTGGTGTGTATTTTTAACCCTACGCCAGAGACAAGTTAAACACATTAAACATTAAAACACGCACATGCACACACGCACGCACGCGCGCACACACACACACACACACACACACACACACACACACACACACACACACACACACACACACACACACACACACACACACAGACTTTAGTTGCAGGAACAGCAGTTTGCACATTTCCAATTAAATGTTCCAAGTAACGACTACTCAAAGGCAACTAAGACAATTCAAAGGCAACTATTCTTTACCGTGAGTTCAGTGCCAAAACATTTTTAACCACTTACTCTACCCGTAAATCAACACACATACAATTGGAGTGCATTATAACAAAGTGGGCACCCTTTAATATCCACTTTCATCTTCACGTTTTGTCTTATACACATTATTTTGCTGGAATATGACATTAACTCATTTAGTTTTAACACTATTACTCATCTATGTGCACCAGCAATGCTGAAACCCGTCCGTTCATTTAATGACTATAGTATTATTGTTTTTAGTATCCATATTCAGTATGATCATTTAAGATAATCTTCTAATGACGCACAATGGAATCAATCAAGATCAGAGGTGTATTAAGTAGAAATAGAAGGTCATTCGTGATATAAGTGCAACACTAGAACATGGTAAATGTCACACCAGTAATTCCACTGTACCTTAATGAGTACCTAATGAGGTTTGGACTTTTTCACTTCTATGTCTACTTTACACACCTCTAATAAAGTTCTGTTACAGACTGTTGAATTTGACAACTCTGCCTTAGAAAGTACAGGCCCAGGCATGCATTCCATCTACCTGCGCCCTCAAAGCCGAATTCCATCCACATCCCTCTTCTTTAAAGCTACTGAGAACTTAGGGGTTTAACAAAGAAGATGAGAGCTGTTCAGAACATACTGAGAAATTGCACAGAACTCGTTCAAAGAACATTTAATTATTATTATTATTATTATTTAGAGGACCTTTTCCTGGCTTGCTTCAACTTTACATGCAGTTTCTATCTGTTTATTCAAAGCACACTCATGAATTATGCCTTACATAGCTGGAATGGCAGTTAGAGGCAACACAATTTATTGTCCTGTTCATATGCATGGCCAAATCGACAGTTTAATCAATCAGTCTGATGTTTGATCATGCTAAATAAATATGTTGGTTTCACTCATACTCAGTCTCAGATTCACTCATTCAATTCTGAATGATGAATTAGGCTATGCTGTTTATCAGTCAAGTAGTTGATTTTCGTGGTAAGAAAACATGCCCATGAAATAAATGATTAAGAGATTCTGTGTTCATTTTGTATTTGACCTGCAATTACTAATGACAGTGAGGATGACCGTCAGAAGAAGTTTGGTCACTTGCGACCTCCACAAATGTATATTTGTCACAAGGAGCAGAGGGGGAAATCACAGACTTCAGTCAAAAGACATTTCACAATTGATCATAGCACCCATGCTGCTCTGATTGCTGAATACTGAAACAACATGACTATTCATTCAGTCATCTTGTAGGCTATATTTCTGCTCAGCTTCATGAGCTCACATGAGGGTCTGGAGGACTTTTGGATTCTCCATGCTCCCAAATCAAAATGCAGTAGAACCAATCAGGATCACTGGATTTTAATGCAGAAGGGAAAAATAAGCAAAACTGAACAGTTGTTTCAGACAACAATGGCCTCTCTCGTGGACTCACTCATTGATTATGTCATTTCAACTGTATTTATGAATCTGTGAGTAGTTTAAGTAGCACCTCATTAAAAATGTCATACAAGTGTTTCCCCAATCATGTGCAAGGATTTTTTGGACAAAACAACGCCTTCACAGACCTGCGCCTGATAGCAAAGGGATGTTGAATCGATGCTGAATAATGTCCGATCAACGCAAATTGATGCCCAGCGCTGTCGATTCAATGCCATTTTGCTATCAGGGATGCATATGGTGTTGCCAGACTAATGTTCATGGAGCAGACGGAACCCATTCATCTGGTGAGAGTCAGGTTTGGCCTACTGTCTTGCATAGTTTTTGTTTCTTTCGGTCTCCTTCTCTCGGAATGTAGTCCCATCACTCTAACAGCTTCATAGGCAGTCACAACTCTTATATTATTATTAAAGCTTTTCAATGTTATTTTAATTTAATTAGTTTTATTATTGCGGTTAAACTCCTATATGAAGATTTCGGCCACTTTGTGATGAAAGCATGACCTGTCATAAGATGTGGAGGTAAGTTGCATATGACCTCTGCTGACCTTGAGAGGTCAAAGGTCATCAGTGACACTGTTTGCTATTCAATATTCAACATGAATACAATGAGGAAAATCTATTGCATGTGATAAATTTGACTTTACAGACATTTATCGTTATCTTAAAAGAACAGGCCTATAATGTTGACAGTTCAGAACAAAGGTTTCAAACAAATGTTATGGTCAATGGCCTATAGCCTAATTGATGACAACTTTAAACTGTGCAGTTCAAAGCTTTCAGTGAAGACGGTATACAGTATGGAACAGTTATACTACAACACATGTGTCACCCCTTGTCCTGCCCTATAACTACAGTAGCCTAACTTACAAAAGTGCACAAGTGCAATATTACTAACCCTGTAGGTAGGCTTATTATAATATTGCATAGGGCCCTTGGTTCATTCACATAGGCCACAATAACACATAACTTCCTATGAGGAACAATTCCACTTCCAACCTGTAGGCTAGCTTTGCAAGCCTATAAGTAGGCCCCTAGACCATAGTTCTAGATGAAAACTTTGAGCTCCACTTCCAAACTGCAAGTCGAAGATAAAAAATACTTTGTGCACAAAATGTTGTCAGACAGGGGGTGCTGTTTCTCATCTCTCTGTTCTCTGGCAGCCCATGCCATGTCAGATCCATGGCTAGGCTACAAAAAGCCTTTTCGCGAACTGGAACTATCAGTAGCAAAGTAGGCTTATCGGCTGTCTCTCAATATGTAGCCACAGAACGATGTGAACTGTGGTGACATGACGTGATGGCACGGGGATTCATGGAAAGATTCTATGCCAACGGCTGATCTATCTGTCAGACATGGACGAACGCAGAATGACCCAACTCGTTTTCTTCCGTGAACGTACGCTGCTCCTCCCTCTTTTCCCTCCCTCTTGTTCCCATTTCCCCCAATGAGGTAGTGGAGCAGGCGTGTAGCAACCCAATGTAAGTAGGCTGCCGGATGTGAGTGCCCGGATATCCGCCCGAGTATTTACGTCTATTTTACCTCAGCTACTCGCCTTCGGTCGTGTATTTACGACCGTTTAACCTCAGCTACTTGATTTCGGTCCGATTTGAGTCTGACTGAAGATGGAAGGGACATAGGTGCCGTGCGTAAAGAGCCCACCGCACATCGCCGTTTCGGCGACACCAGAAAGTTCCTTGATCTCCCAATCAAAAGAATAGGCCCTGTGACATCAAAATAATAATAAAAAAGTATACAATGAAATTATAACTTAAAACCGAATTGATTTGGGTGTGAAAATTAAACTGTCTCAACCGGGCACCCAAAGGGAATTCATCAAAAGATAACGGCGTTACTTTCTCGTCGGCATTGTGTTTATTATCCAGGAGGACTGAGCTGAAAACTGCAGCAGTCACCTTGCACAGTTCTAGCTGCTCTGAAGCACGTGCGTGTCTAAGCAAATCATCCTGCCCATTCGCAATGTTACATAAAAAGTTTTGCACCAGGCTATAGTCTAAAATAGACACTGGAATAGCCCGTTTCGGAAGGCATTAAAGTCACGAGTTTACCCAGTCTAAATGTAGCTAGCACCCGGGAAGTTTCTGAGTTTTACTCCTTACATTAGTGAAACATAATATCAGGATATCTAACAAGTTAAAAGAATATCTGGGCATAACATTTAAAAGTGTCAGTGCAGAATTAAACTGGGCGCTGAATATAAATATTGGAGCCATTCTCCCTCCGTGTCTAGATACAGTCAGAGGCGCGCGCGCACGCTCTTATTTCTGTATTATATGAAAATATCCTAAAACGGTCACAACATCAGAGGACCTTCGTGGTGGAGGATACTTGCGGCGGGGGCCGAGACCGAGTTGTTACGGGACACTCTTAATATTATTGAAGGGACAGACCATGCTCGATACTTTACCCGGTCTAAATGTAGCCCTCGAAAAGTTATGCCGCATAGGCCTATTGTGCAGATTGATGCCAAGAACACGTGAAACTAGGCACATTGGAGACTAGAGCCTATAATTTAGACATAGCCTATTCATTTGATTGTGCTACGTAAACTTAAAAGTGTCAGTACAGAATCAAGCGGGACGCTGAAATATTGGAGCCAGTAACTTCGTGTCCGGTGGATATTGTGCAGACGTGTGCGCACGCACAACTAATTTCTCTCCCATATCTTTGCTAATCAAGCCTCCGATCTGAAAAAAGACACGGGCACTCAGGATAACCGTTTAGGCCTACACGAGCTGTTTAAATAATGTGATGCACGTTCTTCGTGACATGGCATGGTTTGGCCACCCTAAATTCAACATGACTGCATTCGCACATATCGTTTAAACATCCATGATGGAATTGTCACTCTTA
The DNA here is from genome assembly GCF_034702125.1 of Engraulis encrasicolus. Taxonomy (NCBI): domain Eukaryota; kingdom Metazoa; phylum Chordata; class Actinopteri; order Clupeiformes; family Engraulidae; genus Engraulis; species Engraulis encrasicolus. Next base: position 51,020,926 of record NC_085861.1, on the reverse strand, counting down.
ATGTGCAAGTATTGGATATGAAAAAAAGATCCTAAAACGGTCACAACACGAGGACCCGTGGTGGTGTGGTGGATATTTGCCGCGGGGACCGAGGCCGAGTTGTTACGGTGGGCTTCAATCATATTATAGAAGGGACAGTCAGGCGACACAGCGCGACTCACATAGGGTAGCTGTGGTACCGCAAAGCATTCCTGATGGCGGAAATGAATGCAAATACATGCAAATACTCGGGCGGATATCCGGGCACTCACATCCAGCCGCCTACTTACATTGGGTTGCTACAAGGCGTCTGAAAACATTTGAGTAGTCGTACAACATTAGTACGAACATGGCCGACGCGGAGGGCTCCAGCCAAGAGGAGCCAGCCGTCGCTGAAGCTACGACGGCTGAAACACCGCTCTCAGCCCGACCGCGATATGTCTCGTTTAGTGAATCGATGCAACCTGCAGTTGGTATGGTCAGCCAACTGTTTGGCCAGCCAACTTCGCTTAAATTTGACAAGAACATCAAACAGGCCTTCTATAACACCGGGGCGATGATTTTCGTGGCGAGCTGTTGCGGCGCAGCGGTTTTAGTTTACTTTATCCTGGAGGCGTTTCTCCGACCCCTGCTTTGGGCTGTGCTGTGCGGGACATTTCTGCACCCGTTCAAGTACTCTCTTGCCCGTCTCTGCCGCTCCTGGCTCAATGGACTTCAGGAGACGGGAACCCCGGTGGTGTTGGGGACCTTATTAGTTCCGGTGTGGTGTGTGAACTATGTTATTGACATGCTGGGCACACTGGTGTTAGAGCGCTTGAAAGTACTCATGCTAGTGTTTGCTGGAGCCCCTTTACTCTACGGACTTTACCTCTCTTGGAGTCTAGTTGGCATGCAAGTGGTTCTCGCGTACGTCTGGACTGCCATCTCACTTGCGCTGGATTGCTTCAGCGCTGTTTGGGTAAGACAACACTAGCATAGCATGCCATGAAACATAAACAATAGAATGGGCGTGGCGCTTTCCTCCCCATGAGCCTGTCACTTCAGCTATCATTCCAGATCATTAGACTGAAGAGGGCGTGGTCTCCACTTATCCAGTCTAGAGCTCTAGCCAAATGTCTGGGACCTGCTGTCCCAAAATGTTTCTTCTCTAGGCTATATTTGTCTCACGAACAAGCACCCCCACTCCCAACCCATGGACATCTGCGCCGTGGAGAGTGGATGTAAACTAACTGAGGGGGTTCTTACTGTTCACGTGGTGATGCTAACTGAGATGTCATGTTGGCACCAAAGTGTCTGTGAAAAGATCCATTCATCCTGGTCATGTTATCCAAAGAGTTCAGTTGGGTGTAAGCAACAAGACATCCTCTTGGAGCTTGAATGATCCATAACTCATCAGCAGTCTGGTTGATGTTGATGTTATTCCCTGTCAACCAGACCACAAATTAAGTTCCTGAGTGACGAGTAACAAAACATTCAACAAGACTTGTGTATCGGATGTCCCAGGCTCGAACCCATAACCTTACAGTAGCCTAAATCTATGGCGTGGGAAACAGACGCTAGCTTAGTCGCCAGCATATCTGTATGAGGCTTAGGAGGGGAAGTTGTGGTCTTGGTAATATCCTGTGCCAAACAACTGCTTGTTAGTAAGTTACGCTTACAACTAAATGCTGTGGAGAACACTTGAACTGACAATATAATGAACTTCTCTATGTCTCAGGTGGGTACTTTGGTGATCGGCTATGTCTTGGCGGTCATCTTCAAGTGGACTCCAGGGATGGAGGGTTACCTGCGAGCCATGTCTGTCCCAGTATGGACTGTCCTCATATTTTACCTAGGTGAGATCCAAACCCCTGAAACACAGCTGTACCAAGGAATCGTCTTGTAGAGTGAGATACCAAACCCTGCCTACCCAATGCAATGTGGGCATTGTCTCCTCTTTCTTCTTTTTTTGTGCAGTTTGGTGACACTTTGCATAAGATGTGCGCTACCGCCATCTGCAGCACCAAGGGAACTCCATTTATTCTCAACTTAAAGTCTCCAAACCTCTCCTAAGTAATCAAAGGTCTCCTAAAAGGGCATCTGACATCACATGGACCAAGGAAAAGCATGGGCTTGATGTATCTTCCTCTACTAGATGATTATTTGGTTGTACAGCATTTACAAACATCATGGACAACAGGGAGTAAAAAGGCCAAAAGCACACAATCAGTGTGAATTAATCCAAAGCCCTACTGTTTGAAATCACTGACTGTTGTGGAATATATAAATACAAGAACATTTGATGTACCAGACGGAAAAATAATGTGGTAGATAACACTAACCGAATACAATCTTAAATGCAACTTGAGTTTGGTTCCATGCCACATTTGGCCATTAGTGAATACCAGTTCCTTATGCAGCTTGTGTTTACACTAAGTACATTTAGCAGTGACTTTCTGCCTGAGCGACATACACTTATTTGGGTGCAGGGTTTTTGGATAGAGTCCCTTCTGTAACGTGAGGTGAGATGCGTTGGATGAAGGTGGAAGAGACCTCCCACATTTGATTCTACTGGTAACAGGATTCAAACCTGTAACCCTGCTGATCTCATGACCAACTCTCTATCCATTAGGCCACAGCTGCCTACTTGTACTGTATGTTGTCTGTGGCCACTGTCACTGCAACACACACCAACACTCCAATGTGCATAGCACATATGCTTGACCTTTGGCAAAATGTCAAGTGGCAGGCATTTGTGAGACACAGCTGTGACTTCCTCAGTCACTCTGTCTTGTGTCCCTCCATTTGCTGACATGTGACTTCACCTTCACCTTCTTCTCTCCATCTCAGTTTCTCTGGCGGGCTCCTGGAGGGTTCCCATGTTTGTCATCGCTGTTGTCCTTCTCCTCATCGGAACCCAGGAGAAGCAGCCCACACCAGGTGGAACCAAGCATGAAAGTAAGCAACCCTAAGACACACATTAGGTCTAAACCAAGCATGGAAGTAAGCAGCCGTAAGACACGTATTAGGTCTAAACCAGACATGGAAGTAAGCTGCCCTCACTCTGATCCCTTATTTTCTGCTTATGTATTATCATATCTTTTAATCAATAATTTATGAATTAAAGAAAAAGAAAAAGAAAAAGCAGGACAGCACTCCAAGTTGAGCGGGTTACAGTCCTTAGTTTAATTGAATCAATAATGTATGTAATATTAATCATTAGGTCTAAACCAGGCGTGGAAGGAAGCAGCCCTAAGACACATAGGCCCTACTACGTAGGGCTGAACGTTGTAATGGTCAATGATGTTTTTGGGTCTCAGACATCAAGTGGGACAAACACAGCTAATGACCATAAAATGGTAGCCTTTTGCTGCAGATGGGGTTGCCGGCAGGCCTATTCACTATCTGTTGAAATACCCAACTACATCATAACAACATTGCTTTGACATTACTTAGAGTCTTCAGTAACAGATTAAGACGTAGCATTACAATTTTGGTGACAATAAAGTTATAGCATAGGCTCTGTGCTAAGGGGTTAATGTTAAGGCAAAAAATTAGATCATTCATTGAAAACAACAAAAATATTTCCCAATCATTTTCGGCGAGCACCCTCTTTTGGACCTCTTTTCTCAACTCCTGTCCCCCATATCAGATTCAACAATGTATTGTGCTGCCAACTCTAGTGATGAACTTGGGGAGGTAATATCCAAAGAATTGGAAAGGGTGTATGAATGGATTACTGTGAATAAGCTGGTCTTGAATATATCCAAAACTAAGAGTATTTTATTTGGGTCTAGACATAAACTGGCTACCAAGCCAAAGTTAGAATTATATGTGGCCAAAGAACCCATTGAACAAGTTGAAAAGCTGAAATTGCTGGGTATGGTCATTGACAACCATCTGTCTTGGTCACAGCATATAGATAGAATCATTCAAAAAATGGGCAGTGGTATTCACTTTACTAGACAATGTTCACCATATGTGCCATTTAAAATCCAAGAGCAAGTCTGCAAATCTTTAATTTTATCTCATCTAGATTACTGCTCAGTGGTCTGGGCCTCAGCCTCAAAAAGGGAGCTGGCAAAACTACAAGTCGTTCAGAACAGAGCTGCCAGACTTGTCCTTGGATGTTCACCTAGAACTGGCATCCATAAGATGCACACTGCGCTGTCATGGCTCAGCGTGGAGAAGAGACTGGCCTTAAGCACAGCGACATGTCTTAATGAAGCAATAAAAACGCAGAGACCTGAGTCGTTGATCCAGCAAGTAGTGTTTTGTAACACGGCTCACAAATATGCCACCAGGAAAGCAGGCAAGGGTGACATTGTGCTACCAAATCCAAAAACGAATTCAATGAAAAGAACTGTGCTTTATAGAGCAATTAAGACATGGAACGAATTGCCATTGGATATCCGTGAAGACACGGGCAAAAAAACCTTTAAAAGGAAATTAAAAAGGTATCTTTTGAATGGTTGATATAGGTGTCATCTTAAGTTGTAAGGTCTGTTTTTTATTGTTTTAAATGTGTGAAGGAGAACTTTCAGCAATGTGGCAGCATTGCTTTTTATAACAGTTTGCTAAACTTGTTGCTGACCTTCTGAGATCTTCTTGTATGTCTTTTACTTGAATCTTTGAAAAACTCTTTTTATTTTTTTTGCAAGGCATGTTTATCTGTATTGTTATTAATCTGAAATGTGATGTGTTACATGTATTTGGAATAGGACCCCAGGAAGACTAGCGAACTGCTACGGCATAAGCTAATGGGGATCCTTTAATAAAATAAAAAAATATCCAAACAACAACAAAAGAAAATGTTCCAATATTGCCAAACTTGGCATTCACAGGAAAAGTACATACATTCAAGTGAATTCTGTTTCTTATCAATGTATGGAATTGTTATCTGTCCAAGGTTTTATGCAAACAGTCTAGTAGCTGCCTGGTCAGTTTTTGTAACAGTGTTTGTGTAATACTTTAAAATCCTACAAATATGCGAAAATCGAAAAAGGGTGGACTGTTTTTGTAAGGCAAGGAGTACGTTTTAAAGGTTTAATAAGGTAGTCAAGAGATACTGGTTCAGTGAGGCTTGTCATTTGTTTCTGCCAGTAATTCAAAATCAGGAGCTTGTACTCAGTAAAAGCTAAAAAGAAATGCCCATATAAAAGTGGGATTTTATTGGTGTCACATATGCCGTGCTATTTACAAAAGTGCAAGTGGAAACGTTTCGGATGACCCCATCCTCAGTGCAAAACCATAACAAACATTCACAGTGGTTTAAAAAGGAAGTAGCATCAGAAGCAACAGGTGACTTGGGGTCACTTTTATGTGGGCATCTCTTTTTAGTTTTCACTGAGTGCAAGCTTCAGACCTTCTGATTTTGAATTACTCTATACCAGGGGTGCTCAACTAGAAACTGAAAAGGTCCACTCGCCAAATTTCGTATGTTTCCAGGGTCCAAAAAAGTTACCACGGACCGATGCAGAAAATAGCCTCACTCGCTGGCCGCACTGGCCTCTTGCTCACTCACTGAGTTGTCATAGTGATGATACTTTTATTTGTCATAAGACTGGCTTCGCAGAAATACACCTATAGATCGCATGGCAGCGAAATCTCATTTATAATTTATACATATTAAATACAGATGGATTTTGTCTTGGTCTGGATGACATTGCGTTTGGGTCCGCATCTGGACCTGGGTCCGCCAGTTGAGCACCCCTGGTGTATACCCAAAGCCAACGCAGCACCACACAACAAAAGCCACCTTGAAAGGTGCAGGTCATCTCTTCGATGATATTGCCTTTACAATAGTGCCATAACTTGTGAAATGGAATGGTTTACCTCTCTCTGACTCCATCTCTCCAAGCAGTCTATCTCCCCATGGGCTTAAATTCTTCTCTAATATGAATCTACAGTAAGGCTTTCTTTTGAGAGAAGGACTGTTGCTAACTGTCAGTTGTTTGTCATCTCTCTCTCTCTCTCTCTCTCTCCCTCTCTCTTTCTCTCTCTCTCTCTCTCTCTCTCTCTCTCTCTCTCCTCTTCCAGATCAGTTGTCGGGGCAGGTGTTGTCTTTTGCAGCCAGCACCATTTACATGGCCATCTCCTGCAGCACTCACGGACAGCCCAAAGTGGAGCAGCAGAGGAGCGACACTGCACCGTCCCAAGGTACAAAGATGGCCACACACACACACACACACACACACACACACACACACACACACACACACACACACACACACACACACATACACACACACACACACACATACATACACACACACACACACACACACACACACACCCTGTCCCTGTTTGTACATATTGTACACAAATGCTGATATTTAGCAGAAGTCCATTCATATTAAATGAGCCCGGGTGACAGCCCGCAGTCATCTGGAAAGTCGTTGAAAAGTTATCACCCAAACAAAAAGCAATGTGATACGCATAGGGCAACTAAATACGCCGCAGTGCAATAAAACACTGGTCAGTGCTGATGAGTGGCATTGGAAAGTCATGGTCCTACTCATGTAGTAAGTGGTTACTTGATCCACCATTGAAGGAACAACAGTAGCAAGAGAGGCATAAAACCTGTCAACCCAGTTCTTCTGCCTCAAACGTCCCACTCTAATGTCTGTATGCCCTTGCCCTTGGATTGCTGAAGTTTATATTAAATGTCGCTTAATGTATGTCCTCTACAAGTCTTCTGTTGTCCAGTCTTGCACTTTAAATGTCTGTATGAGCACTGTCTATGTCCATACTGTCTTAAGTCCATGTATAAGTACTGTCTATGTCTATACTGTCTATGTCCTTACCTAGATTAGTCTATGTCTGTATGGGAAAGCAAGAAATGTAATTTCAAATTCTTTGTATGACCAGTGCATGTAAAGAAATTGACAATAAAAACCTACTTGACTTTATATTAAAAGTACCTTTTGTAATTGGCACGCACGATTTTGATGAAAATATCCGTCCACGGGTTGGAAAGTTATGTGAGGGATAACGTTCGACATGAAGGTCCCTGTCAGGGAATAGCGACCAACAGAGAGATGCAAGATCCCGTCGCTTCTTTAGAAATGGCAGATGTTTGAACGTTGGGGAGCCACATTCAAGAGAACGGCACATTCTACAGAATGAAGACAAGCCATGTAATAACTGATGATGAATTGATGACGCTGGGCCAATTGGTGGTGGAGGGCCAGAGCCTGTCTTTCCTGGAGTCCACACATTAAAACAGATAAAAGCGTATTGTATTATAGCTACACAAAAAGGTAAATAAGATAGAGGAAGAATTTACATCACAGATTAAGTACAATCAGCTACAATAAATATTGCTTCATTTGACTACCTAACTAACTAACTAAACTACATAAGCTAACAAACTAAATTTGATATTGGAATTTTTAAAACTTAACTTGTTGTCCCCTCCATCCAGACTCGGTGGATGGTGCTGGACCAAGTGCTGGTGGTGGTGGCGGTGGTGGTGGTGTGCAGCGTGTCCAGCGGCCCGTGCGGCCCCAGCTGGGAGCCATGCAGCAGAAGAAGAGGGCCAGTGACATCTACTTCGTGATGCTGGGATGGGCCTTCATCATTGTGCAGATCTTCCTCAACCTGTGGATTATACAGCTGCTCCCCATACCTGTAGCTGGTATAGTCTTTCTCTGACTCTCTGACTCTCTGACTCTCTGACTCTCTCTCTCTCTCTCTCTCTCTCTCTCTCTCTCTCTGACTCTCTCTCTCTCTCTCTGTATGCGTTTTTGTGAAATGTGCTTTGAAGTATTTTTGAGTACATTTGAGCATTTTTGCCAGTGAAATGGGACTGTGTGAACAAGGGAAATTGAATGGTCTCAAGGAAAACTTGGTGCAAGAAAGCTTGTGGCCAGTGTGTGGTTTGCTGGAAAGGAAAGGGAGTGCTCGTCAGGATCAATGTTTAGGTTTTTGTAGATTTTTGTAATTCATTATGTGTGTGTGTGCGTGCATATGTGTGTGTGTTTTTGTGTGACTTCTGAAAAAGTGCTTTACGTGTAGTTTGTGTAGGTGTTTTTACATTATTTTCACTGTGTGTGTGTGTGTGTGTGTGTGTGTGTGTGTGTGTGTGTGTGTGTGTGTGTGTGTGTGTGTGTGTGTGTGTGTGTGTGTGTGTGTGTGTGTGTTTTAGTGTGGCTTCTGAAAAAGGCCATAGTGCACTTTGGGTTGAAGGGCTTCGCCGAGCGAGCCCTATGGTCCTGGTGGGGGAGACTGCAGCAGTTCGTCGGCGAGAGACAGGAAGTGCTTCTGCCCGGACCAATCAGAGGCCTCTCTCGCTTCCTGCTTCGTATCGACACAAAGGTAAAGCCGCCTCCCACTCCTCCCAGCCAGTGGAGTGCAATGGACCCTTGGCCACTGTCCGTTTCGCTTGTCTTCCCTCTTAACAATAAGTCCTCACATCCACACTTTTGAACACCTTATCATCACCTTATCATACCTACACTGCTGTGTTCTTTCACACAGAGACTCATGAAAAAAAAGCCGTCCACTAAGGGTGAATGGGCCTGCATGGGTTTATGTAAGTGTGAACAACAGCTGCATAGAGGGACGGTAATGGAGTTTAAGGCAGAATGTGTGCATGTCAGGGGATTCCCCCCTCTGAGTTCTCATCTGGCTCAGAACAGCTGACATAAAGCAGCTGACCATCTCCTCTGGGAAATTCATCAAGGCAAGTCTTTAAAAAAAAAGAAGAAAAAAAGTAATCAGAACAAAACGAGAAAAAAAAGAAGTGGTAGTATAACAGTGAGTAAATGTTCATACAATAGCTGAGCTGATGTGCCTTCAGGCTACGTTTCAGCACTTGCTCCGTGTGTGTGCGTGTGCGTGTGCGTGTGCGTGTGCGTGTGCGTGTGTGTGTGTGTGTGTGTGTGTGTGTGTGTGTGTGTGTGTGTGTGTGTGTGTGTGTGTGTGTGTGTGTGTGTGTGTGTGTGCGTGTGTGCGTGTGTGTGTGTGTGTGTGTGCTTGTGCGTGTGTGTTCGTGTTTCAGAGAGCGAGTGTGTGAATGCCTCACATGGCATGCTGGTGAAGCCTAGTACACCCCCCGCCCTTTTCCTCGCCTCTGCCTGCCTCAAGTCACACGATGGTATACCCCCGCCCTCCACAAATCTCAGACATGACACAGCAAGCCATTTTGGCAGTCACTTTCACAGTCCAAGTGAAAGGTTAAGACTGCACACACACACACACACACACACACACACACGTCTTTCTGTCCAATCACGACCTCCGTCCACTCCTCACCTCACCGTCCCGTGCCCCACTCCTCGCCCCCAGCACCTGACGGAAACTGATCCCCACACACTCCCTCAGCCTGGAAACCATGTGACATGCTGCTCAGAGCAAACTCGAAGACTGCACTCGGTTTTTTTATCTATTGCTCTTTCTCTTCTAATCCCTGGTTTGTCTCTCTTGTTTGTCTTCCCTCCCCGAAGCTCTGGCATTGGCTTAATCAGCAGGTAAACATCCTCAACAACACTCAGTCCGGAAACAGATAGCAAAAAAATAAAAAAATAAAAGGTAACACTTTTAAAGTAGGATTCACATGGGAGCCACTTAACACATGCCTGACTATGTGACTTATAAGACACAAGTTCAGCAAAATCAATCATTTATTAGGCGTGTATTCTCATACCTCATGTTCATTTCCAACAATATTTCATTGACATAATCGTAAAGAACTTATTAGACCCTTGATTTTGCTGAACACGTGTACTAAGTCACTTCTACAGATGGTAATACGCAGGGCTCTAAATTAACTATTTTCATCACTAGCCAAATCGGCTAGTATGTTAATCTTACTAGCCAAACACACACTCACTAATAGGTCAAAGTGGCTAGTAAGTTTAACAGACGGTAATGAGTCTGTGGCTAACATGCGAACCCTATTCTGAAGAGCTACCAAAACGAGATAAGAAGTCGTGAAAGAGTGGCGAGTGTGTGCAATACGCATTAGAGGCTTGGACTTGATGCTACTGTACTCTACTCATCTTTGTCGTCATCCCTCCATTCCTGGCTCTCACTGTACTGAATCTCTCCCCGGCTTTGCTGCTAGCGCTGGCTTGACTTGACTTGGAGTGCTTGCTGCTCTGGAGCTGTGGAAAAGGGCACATGCATGAGCCTGCATTGCAGACAAATGAGCATAGACACACAATTAGATACACATACACACACACGTAGACACACATGCACGCAAACACAAGGCAAAACTCAGCTCCCAACACCAGCATGTATCTGCCTGCACACCGTGCTGCACCAGAAGACATACTTTGCAAATATTCAAATGCATTCACAAAGCAGTCAGTGTCACTCAAATAGGCAAATGTCAAGTGTTTCTTAAATGTAAAGTGCCCCCTAATTGGTCATTGATTATGTTTGTATAGCACAGGAGAACTTGGAATTGCATATCGGCATTCAGCCCAGTTACTCAAGTGAGCATGGGACAGCCATGTCAGTCAGGCCCACCCAGGAAGCAGTATGTAGGGTCAGAACCATGCTCAGGCTACTTCCTTGTGCACCTCTGGCTAAACGTTCAACAAAGTTTGGCTTGAGGCCCTTCCACAGTTCCACAGTGTGTTGCTGTGCTGTGCTGTGCAGTGCTGTTTGTATGTGCAGTATGTGCCTCTGCAACTCTGCTTCGCTGCACTCGTCCGGTTTGCAGGTCTTATGGTAAGGGTAAATGGCGTGGTGACTCCTCGGATAAAACGGAACCTTAAGTTTTTACGGGCTGGTTTAATCGCCTCTGTGGACATGTGGACGTGTGTACATCCAGCAAGAGCTATTTTGGTAAGGGTTAAGCAGCATGGAAATGGAATACCTAGAATTGTGGGTGAAGATTCTAATTCATCCAGGTAATGCGATCCTGCGATCCAACTAATTCATTTGTAAACCACTGGTCTTGACCCTTGAACCTGAAGGACGTTTCGCTCCTAATTCAAAGCTGCCTCATCAGTTCTGGTATGAAGTCATGTGAATTTCGTCAGAGTTGAAGAGTGGGGTCTAGAGAAGTATACTGCCCCACAAAGGCAAAGTGCAGTAACTACATATTAAGTCAAAGTTGAGCTTGGCCTGAAAATGGTCTTCATAACACCTCCTTTATATGGTGACAAACTGCAATACAGTATTCAACCTAATACCAAGGCTTGGAAGGTATTTTCCTCAGTTTCAATGCTGCTGTAGTTATTGCACTTTGCCTTTGTAGGGCAGTATAACCACTAGCAAGCATTCTCTCCATCAACCAGAACTGATGAAGTTCCTTGGATGAGGGCTGAAACCTCTTTCAAGCTCAAAGTAGAAGCCCAGTTGCTGACAACTGTGTTAAACTCATTGGAGTACCTGGAATTGCTCAAGCCAGTATATTGCAACCCATCCTATTGCCCATGGCGGATTCTTATGAAACTAGCTTGTCATGAGGTGCTATTTGGACAATAGCCTTTTCTAAGTATTCTATTTCTCTGATTACAGGACGTAATTGGTGTCTCAGTTTGTTTAACAAACCTGCTGGTGGTCAACAGAAACGCAATCCTTGTTCAGTAACACAGCACTCCAATGCAATCCCTGTACAGCACACCCTGTAATACATCAACTAACTGCATTAAAATGCTTCAGTTTATAGTTTTAATAACTCACTCCGCCTCCTCTGATGGAGTTAATAAACATTAAAGGAGTGCTTTTTTGTAAATCAATCCTTAGTCCTGTTTTTTTGAAGGTAACAGAGGGCTGTTGGTTGAAGTCTAACCGGAACTTCAGTTGCAACGTAAACCAGATCTGGTAGAGAACACAAATGAATGAGATATTGGAAACATTGAAAAGTTGGCCATTATTTTGAGTAGCATCAATACGAGCAAATCCAAGCAATTTTTTATATCAACAGTGCTCAGGGACCTGGGGAAACTGAGCTTTGGATTAATCCATACTAAGCATCTTAATCTTAAAAGCCAAATTTCATTTTTTGTAAGTGTTTGATGTCAGTGCTGACGTGCAAGGCTTTTTTTCTGCTGGTGATGGTGACGTACAAAAACACCACACAGGGACGAAGGGAAGGGAAATACTAACAGTCCCCAGGTGTTGCCCCATTCGCATAAGTGCGGCTGGGCCACACCGACTGTAACGAAGACCCCTTAAATCCACTAATCCAAGCATGTCTGTTTTCAGGTGATGTGTGTTTGCGTGTGTGCACTGCATACTGTAGGTAGACAGCTAATAAAGATAAACGCAACCTCATGGTTTTCAGGACCCCTGGGCCCTCATGGTTGGTTGGGGTTTAGACATTTCCCAAGAGGCGCACACACACTCAGACACGCATACACACATACACACTGCGTACATGTACATGGCGTATTCAAAAGGGCTAGTTTTAAAGTAGTACCTCTTTTTTTTCTTCCCCTTATTTGTCACATTCCATTTTTCTTTCTTTCTGTCTTTCTTTTTGTCTGTCTTTCTTCATTTCCTCTCTCTCTCTCTTTCTCTCTCTCTTTCTCTCTCTCTCTCTCTCTCTCTCTCTCTCTCTCTCTCTCTCTTTCTCTTTCTCTCTCTCTCTCTCTCTCTCTCTCTCTCTCTCTCTCTCTCCAGATCATCGTGTGGCTGGAGAGTTCCCTGGACAAGCTCATCAGCATCTTGATCATCTTCCTGCTGGTGACGGGGACTCTGATCATGGCAGTGCTGCTCACATCAATGGTACTGTGTCATCTGACAAGACGCTGTATAGTGTGGGTTGATCTTACAGGCTGACTTGGAGCTTTTTGTGTCTTCGTTATTCAATCAAAGAAAAATGACTACTCTAATAGTAACTGATAACTACACCTTGGTCTTTCTTGTAATCTTTGCATTTCTATGACAGAAAGCATTAGAGCTTTTCTGTCATTATTACATCAATCAAAGAAAAGTAAGGGCAAACCAACAACAAAACCGCTTTGGAGAAAAATTACATAACGTTAATATTGTGTCAGGTTTTTTCCAAACAAAGCTTTTAATTTGAAATGGCAATGAAAGCACAGTGGATTTTTACTTTTAAACCCTTTTTTGTTTTCAAAACTGTTTGCTTTGCTTGTCTTTGCTTATCTTTGGTTGAATTGATAAAGATACAAAAAAGCTCCATAACTTTTGTGTGTAAACCATGTAGGCCAATGACACCAGCCTTTTGATGTTGATCTTGAACTTGTAGGTCCACCATGAGAGCGTACACATCATCGAGGTCACCAGTAACCTGATTAACGAAACCGTGTCCAACCATCCTGAGTGGGCGAAGTAAGAACCGCAAACACTCGCAACAGATGTGTCTAAAAACCTGGCTCAGACAGTAAAAAAACCTTGCCATAGTTTCCCTCCAATGCTCGTGACTTCACTAATGCTGTTTTCAGGCTGACCAGAATGGTGCCACTGCCCGTTTCCGCACCAGTTGCGTTCAGAACGAAAGTGCTTATCTACTAACTACCCACGTTCATACCGAGCTCGTAAGTTTTATGGAACCATTTCTTACGCAGATGAACCTGCTGCCATCCACATCGTCAGACATGGTTGACAGAGAAAACCCCAGTATTTTTCAGTTCTTATCGCAAACCAACTTTCTCAACGCCCAGACTTGCGATGTGAACACACCAGCGAGTTTGAGATAAGGTGTGGAAACGGGCACCAGCACGGTTCTCTGTCATCCGCTTTCAGTCTCTGCTCTACCTGCTTTTAGTTCTCATTAGGATCCATCAAGTCAGAGCTGGTTGGATCATATTTGTGGCAGAGGTTTTCAACTGTCTGAATCCTAAATTGACACATCTCAAACATTACCTGTTACACTTCTTGAATATAGTGATGGTCTCTCATTTCTGACTGCACTGGCTTTTTGTGTGTTTGCATATGTCTGCATACCTGTAGCTGGCTTCCAGAGGCGCGCGTGGTCCAAAATGCATTAAACTCAGCCGCAACCAATGTCTACCAACACGGTCGAGAATGGATAACACACAAGGTGGGTGACTACCCTACTGAACACTATCCCTAACTATTATTAAGATCTTCCTTGTAGACAACATAAGGTTAAGAACAGGGCTTTGAACCAGATTTTTTTCCAAGTGTTTTGTTCTGAACAGAAACAGAATTTTAACGGTTTTGGTTTTATGTTCCAACATTAAATAGACGTTCCCAAATGGATCAGAACAAAAAACATTTTGTTTCAGGAATGGTTAATTACGTTCCCTGTCACCTGTTTAGCAACAGGTGACAAAGGAATTTATAAAAAATTATGTCTCATCCAGTTTAAGTTAAATGTAATTCTATTCACAAAATAAGACAATAATTCAAAACATGTATCATGTTCAAACGTGTTGCCTATTGTTAACTAAAGGATTTTCAACACAAAAGTCAACATTATAAAGTCAAGTGGCTATATCATTCAGTGGGCAACAACAAAATTGGACTTATTTGGTTATTAACCGTTTACTATTTTTTTAATAAGCATTTCTGTTCCAGAACATAAACAATAATAGTTTTCGTTCCTTGAACCAGTTCGAAGCCCTGGTTTAGAATTGAATAACCTTTGTATGATGCATGTGTTTAGCTCATGCCATGTGTACTGGTTTGTTTTCATGCAGCTCCACAAAATGTTAGGTGACAAGGTCAACCACACAGCTGTCATTGAGAAACAGGTTCTGGAACTATGGGACAGACTGTACCAGACTTGGTTTGTAAAGGTAATGTTTTCTGTTTCCTTTCTTCCACACACACACACACACACACACACACACACACACACACACACACACACACACACACACACACACACTTTTACAAGTACTGAGGTTGAATATTGTTTTTATAAATCGGACCCTCCCATTCACACTCCAGTTCGGCATGGGAGGCACAGTACCATACCACAGAGCTTAATGTCCACATCGATATCTCAGCTTTACCGATGAAGTATGAGGCTTTGAGAGGGAGCTATTTACTAATGTTTTACCGGCAAACTCTCCTAGTTTGCGTCCGTTATACTCACCCCCTCTAATCCTCACACCCATCCGAGTAACGGCACGAATGTAACCTGGCACTAGTTCTTCACTCGGGGCTCTAAGCCACGACCTTCCAGTTCAAGCTCTAGTTTGGCATGATTTGCATAGTATGCTACCACTGAGTCCAGGCAGATAGTTCAGCACTACCGATACTGTATGAGACTTTGGGACGGACGTTTATTTACTTTATTTATCCAGGAAGGTCCCATTGAGGTATGAAACCTCCTCTTCCAGAGAGTCCTGGCCAAGACAGCATTAAGACAAACCAACAGAGGAGGCACATGCATAGGACTTAAAGACAAAAAACACATACAAGGATATATACACATGCAGTATCAGACATGGGTGCAAGCAGATAGACACTAGACAAAGACTAACAAGCAAGGCAGACAAGCACCAAACAGTAAGAGGAAGAAAAGCAAGCAGGCAGGAGTTGTTTTTAAAATATTTTTTAAAGTATCAATAGAGTGGACAGATTCCAAGTTTAAAATGTTTTGGAGGTTATTCCAAGCATGTGGGGAATATGAACTAAAAGAGGTCTTGCCTAATTCAGTGCGCACAGCAGGGGTGTTTAAAATTATTTTATCTCCTGACCTAGTGCCATAGGAACTGGCCTGGCGTGACACCAGACAGCTGATATGACGGAAGTTTACCAACCAATGCCTTCAATAAACTGCTGCTACTATCTACTGCTGAACATAGCTTCCGCATACTGTATGTAGCATCTGCTACATAAACTCATATGATTGTGTCTGTTTAGGCCTTTAATTACACACACACACACACACACTACATTACACTACACTACACACACTTATTGAGTGTGTTTTGTTGTGCAGAATATGACACACCATGGCCGCCACCACCGGGGCCACAACGGGCACGAGCAGATGACAGTTGCTCCTCCTTCACAAGTACTGTGTGTGAATATTGAATGCATGACTGCATCCGTATGGGCCTTTTAATTTTTCATGCACATGCACGCACACAATCACACACACGCATACATGCACTTATCAACTGTTATTTTTTGTTGTTGTGCAGAATGCGACACAGCATGGCCGCCCCCACCGGGGCCACAAGTGGCACATCCAGAGACAGGGCAGCTGGCTGGGGGACATCCTCGACTGGCAAGACCTCGCCTCCTTCCTGCAAGAGAACATCGAGACCCTCATTTCGGTCAGTTAGTCATTTAACACGTTTATACGCAGCATTGTAATGCAATTTCAAGGCAACATTTTCTGTAACAAGTTCATCCCGCTGCCCACTAAGCCTGCACACATGAGATTTACACAAAATGTCAGTTTTTTTTATTTAACCTGTTACGACAGGGCGTTATAAATTTAAAAGTCACCAGAATGGCAATGACCAATTCGTAGTGCATTACAAAAGGCAAATCAAAGACCAGTGTGAGGTGATTAAATTAAGCCTTATTAACCATGTGTTTTTATATACAACTGTGCCTTCGTATCACCAGCACCAGGACACTGCCTGTGCATGAGATCCTGTGCCTTCAAAAATCCATGCCCCAATTAGAATGCTCAGAAAGGGCAGAACAAAAACAAAGCTGTGTCATTCCACTACTGACCAATCAAGGCATGTTGAAATTGGCAGGAAATCTCCTGTATCCCCATAATGCATGCCGTTGCTCCAGTGGAACGCTGTAATAGACATTGAAATGTTTACTATCATAGTACCGGTACTACTACACTACTAAGGCAATAACACAGGGCCTTAAGTAATGCACTACGATTTGGTCATTGACATTCTAGTAACAGCAAATGTATAATGCTATAACGTGTATAACGTGTCGGACTGTATTACTCTGAGAGAGTTTCAACAAGAATTTCCACCTGGCTAATCATTGTCCCTTTCATATTCAAATGGGGTGTCAGGTACTATTCTGAGAGTGTACAAACACAGCTTAAAAAAATGAGCACTTCAAAATGTGCTTTAAGGTCTCGTGTGACGTGTAGTCTTTTTTCTTTAGATTCTGGAGTCACTGTGGATCGTGATGAGTCGGAACCTTGGCCTCCTCATCTCCACGGCAACCACTCTGTTTACAGTCCTCTTCCACAGCGGGACGGCCTTACTCAACTTTGTCCTGTCCTTGGTAATATCCATGTTATTGCTAATGCTCATTTTTTGAGAGGAAGATACCGCATACTCTTGTCCATCGTGCTGAATTGTATTTACAGAAACAACGTTTCGGCCAGTGTGGCCTTTCTCAAGTTTCCTCTTCCAAATATAATTCCTAATGTTAATGTCATGTTGATTGCACGGATGAGGGTCATCAATCAGACCGCAACATTATCAATCCTTTTCAATCATTACAGATCTCTGCTATAGATTTGTATTATAATTGCTTGTAAAGATGCGTATGATGACTTCTAGCATCAGATTCAGAGAGAAAAGAGTGATTATTTACTTAATGACAAGAAACCTGGAATGGGAAAGTGTGCACTGGTTTCTCCCCAAACATAGCCTTTGCTACCATCCATGGCCTTGTTTCCCGATAACGATGGTTCTTAGCCTTACGTGTGTCGTTAACCAGTGATCCTACGAATGTTCTTAGATTTCCTACGACTGTTTCCCAAAGACACTCGTACATGAACGCGCGTGCACAGCCTCTAAGATCATTCGTAGCGTCGCTCTTAAGGATCGCTGTCCACATATGTGGTGCTGAAGTCTCCTCGGAGTGAACTGCGCGGTCATCTGCTGCTAAACCATTTAGAAAAAGTAAGGCGTGTTTAAGTGTCAAAAGTTGCTCTCCATAAAAGGTGGACTACATTTGTCGCAGTTTGCAACTATTGACAGGAGTTATTGTTGGCAAATGAAATAAAATGCACACAAACAATGAAATCATGCAAAACTCCCAACTGACGGTAATAACCATGAGCTACGCCGTTAAGACCCAGATAAAGCGCGTGCAGTTGGCTACTGCAGCTTAATATTTAAGAAGACAAGTAGGCCTAGTTGGAGTTCCAAATTGGGATGCGCAAAGTTACAACCTCAAGGCGTTTAAGGCTTGACAACTGTCGGGAGCACGTCAGCATGGTCTTATGAAAAACAATGTCCATCAAAATTGACACATCCCCTCGCTGCCTTCTTGTTATTGCTTAGCATACTAGAGTCGGAATAGGGAGAGCAGAGCTTGGCACATGTGGTGAGCGGTGCGCAAAGTAGGCCTACCGTGCGCTCAAGGCTTTCACGAGGACATTTTTACACCGCAGTCTGCTGTTATTAAAACAAAAAATCTACACGAATCCCCATCGCTGCCTTTTTTTGTCATAGCTTACCCTTCGCCTACAACTATCATGTATTTTCTGCGTCGCCTTCCCTTTCTTAGGCTACTTGAAAATGAAAGAGGGTGCAACAACTCGCTGACCATTTTTCTTTAAAAAAAATATAGCCTAAAATAAATAAAGTTTCGGAAGTGGCCTTCCGACATCAACACTCTTGTCTCTGGTTGCCGAAGCCCCTTATTCATTTAGCCTTGTCGTTCATGAAGCACCGACACAAATTATGATTGATCACAGTTTAATTTGCACAGGTTTATCAAACACAGTCGAACTATTTTACTACCTGTAAAATATTTCCAAACACGTTGCTTTTGTTTTATAGGCCTACACATCCACAATTAATGTTACCTTCTTTTTCGTTGCAGTGTCAACTGTGCTGCCATGATATTGACACTCCCGTCTTAAAACATCAACTTGAAGCGCAAGTTTCCTCTTTTCCTATGGGTGTCTCCACTGTGCCATGCCGCTCGCGTCTTAAAACAGCAATCTTATGCGCAGGTTTCTTCTTTTCCCTTCATATCCTGTGGGTGTCTCCACTGTGCCATGCCGCTACGATCAATCTTAGCGCGTTAAGACTACTCTAGACCACTCGTGGATTGCTCTTAGAGTTACGTGTCAACCTACGATGGTTCTTTGCTAAGTTGGCTTTGGGAAACGCTCCGTGAGCTCTACGATGGTGTTACGTGTGAACTTAAGTAGCACGTAGCGTTAAGTAGTACGTAAGGCCCTTTCGGAAACGAGGCCCATATCAGTTGCTGACAATCTCTTCTTTCTTTGTCACGTTGTGTGTCTGTCTGTCTCGCTGTCTCTGTCTCTGTCTGTCTATCTGTCTGTCTGTCTGTCTGTCTGTCTGTCTGTCTGTCTGTCTGTCTCTCTCTCTCTCTCTCTCTCTCTCTCTCTCTCTCTCTCTCTCTCTCTCTCTCTCTCTCTCTCTCTCTCTCTCTGTAGGTGATTTTCCTCACCACTCTGTTCTATCTGCTGAGTTCCAGTGGGGAGTACTATAAGCCAGTCAAGTGGGTGATCAGCCTCACCCCGCTGTCACAGCCCGGGCCATCCTCCAACATCATCGGCCAATCAGTGGAGGAAGCCATTAGGTGGGTCTGCAAATAGATACACACACACACACACACACACACACACACACACACACACACACACACACACACACACACACACACACACACACACACACACACACACACACACACACACACACACGATGCAGCACTACGCACCATCCGCTGCAATAATGTTTTCATGTTCCGGAGAAATGTAATTATACTCACAGGTGCACATTGAGCAGGCACTGTAGTGTGGCATTGTGGACACAGGGTGGAGCCCTTGAGCTTTGTCGCGCAGCATTGCCTTCAGTCGCCAGTGTACGGTAGCTCTTCTGAATGTCGCCTGTGAAGCTCTCTATCTGCTCTTATACTCCTCCCCCCCCCCATTACCATCATACCATTATCATTACAAATTCAACGCACCATTATCTATTATTGGCATTATATAAAATACCTCCAGCCATGTTTCAATGGGCACATGATGAGCTATGAATCTCCTTGTATATGCACATGTGCTTCATTTATAATTTGTATTTTTTATCAATTTGACATTTAAATGGCACCAGAAACGCTGGCAAATGCAAGAATCTTGTGTACTGTATGTGTGTTTATGTGTGTGTGTGCAGGGGGGTGTTCGATGCTTCGTTGAAAATGGCGGGCTTCTACGGCCTCTACACTTGGCTCACTCACACCATCTTTGGCATCAACATCGTCTTCATCCCGTCAGGTAGGTTGGGCATCGGCATGCACAGTAGCACACAACACACACACGTACACATACACATACACATACACACACACACACACACACACACACACACACACACACACACACACACACACACACACACACACACACACACATTTTTCTGTACAGTATTTGTGAGGCCTGGTCTACTATTTCCTTAACTATAGAATGCTAAACGGTCCCCAGAGCAAGCCCATCCCTAATCCTGACCTAGAAAAGAAATGTTTTTTCTCCACTTTTCGTTTTGTCTTTAATATTAAAAGGACTAAAAGTCATATTTTTTCTAGTTTTCTCATCGTGAATGCCCTTGGTCCTCACAAACATAGAAATACACACCACACACCACACACCACACACCACACACACACACACACACACACACACACACACACACACACACACACACACACACACACACACACACACACTTTTTAATGTTCAATCTATACATTCAAAAAAACAATTAATTTAGTTTTACACCTACACCATGTCCAATGGAAATTGGCTCAATGGTTTGCATGTGTGCATATACGGACACATACATGTCATTCACTTCTGCAGACATTTGAGCATGTGCACGCACGACGTATGCGCGCACACACACACACACGCACACACACACACACACACACACACACTCTGTGTAGCAGGGTGGCCGCGGGTCCTTAAAAAGTCTTAAAAAGTCTTAAATTTCATTTTTGCCAAATAAGGCCTTGAAAAGTCTTATTTTGTCTTAAATTTTCAACCCAAATGTCTTAAATTTGTGGAGCTTAATTTAGGGAGGAATAATTATGTCAGCCATGTGATGAATTTCGAAATCGGGAGTTGTAGCCATGTAGTGTAATTTAGAACGCATTATTGAATTTTATTTAGTGTTAAGTTTTATTGTGTATCGTTTTGTGTTTTCAAACGTCTACATTAATGTAAATAACCAATTGGTTTTTGTGATTCATTTGAACCTGTGTATGATCTTGCGAGTTGGTCCTAATTTCATTTGGAAAATGGTATTGAAAAGTCTTAAAATGTCTTAATTTTGACTTGCTAAAACCTGTAAACGCCGTGAGTTGGTCTTAATTTTATTTGGAAAATGGTATTGAAAAGTCTTAAAATGTCTTAATTTTGACTTGGTCAAACCTGTAGACACCCTGGTGTAGACTGGAAATTAGACCAGGTTGCTTAGCTGTCATCCTCACTTTTCAGCATGGTTTAGCACAGTCCCCTCCGCCTCCCTCACATCTCTCTGTTTACATGCCACTTCAGGTGTGTGGGCGCCAGGGCAAGCAGAGAGGCCAATTGTGACCTGGGTTGTTGTTTATTTGTTTGTCTGTCTGTCTGACAGGCTGTATTTACTCATGCATGCGGTGCGGAGACCAGCCATCTGCCTGCTTTATCATCATCCTGCCCAAGCCTCGTCTACCATATCGCCTCTCTTCTGTCTCCTCTCTCTCTCTCTCTCTCTCTCTCTCTCTCTCTCTCTCTCTCTCTCTCTCTCTCTCTCTCTCTCTCTCTCTCTCTCTCTCTCTCTCTCTCTCGGCCTCTAGTGCTCATTTGCTTTCCCTCTGTCTCGCTCTTTCTTTCTCTCTCTTGCTCACTCTCTTGCACACAGTCTCCCTCTCCCTCCCTCCCTCCCTCCAGCCTCCCTGCTCCATCTATTCTTTAACACGGGGGGCAGCTGTTGCGCAAAGATTAGCAAAGTCCAAGTCTTGAGACAGAAAGAATGTGGACGTGGAGAGGGTGGCGGTGCTGCCCTTGCCTCCGTGGTAAACATCTACTGACTGCCTAAGTGCCCTTGAGCGAGACATTCGCCAACCTTCCCCTGCTCCATGAGCGCTGCATATACTCTTCTCTGTGCCCTAGTGTTGGTAGTATTGTATTACATTAATGTTAATAAATATAATTTTTTTCAGAAAAGGCATGAAGCACCCAAGAAACAGAGCGAAAATGAAATGGCTAATGTGAACAAACAATGCATAATATTTAAAAGAGTGTTTTTTTGTCTCACACCGTCAGATGTCACCACTGTCAGATTTTGTTCTGCTCATCATGTTGTTCCATATTTTACTAAATTGTGCTGGTTAATGAAACATTACTAGGCATGTTAGTAATAATTGTGATCCAAAATGATACTCTAGCCACCACTGAGGTGCATTTGGAGGTTTTTTTGTCAGAAAACCTGACGGTGGTGACATCTGATGGAGTTCACCAAAAAACACATGTTTTACGTGTTTTTGACATGTTTTAAGAATATGCATACAATAAGTACAAAGCGGATTCCAAAAAAGTTGGGACACTTTGTATTTTGTGAATAAAATCAAAATGCTGGCATTTTCAAAACATCTAATATGTTAATAAGGTATAGCATTATGTACAGACAACATATCAGTTGTTAAAGTCGAGCAGAATTATTGTTTTGAGGTAATTATGTGATCATTTCAAATTTGACCCATGCAACAAATCTCAAAAAAGTTGGGACAGGGCCAAAACATGTTGTAATAGTTGGATAATTCTAAAAATTACACAAGGAAGAATATTTTAAAAGGAACTATATTGACTGCCAACATGAATGCACAAATAAAATATCATCACATAGAGGCTGTGGCACTCAGCAGCAAATATTTTGAGGGACTAATTACTTACCTATTACACAGAAAGATTGAATTATCAAAATTGCAGGCATATAAGGCCTATTTCCGTAATATAGAGTTCTGTGTAATCATTGCACGAGTTATGAGATCATGACATACTCGTGGTAAATAAGCAAACTATGACACTCCAACAATGACAGCTCTCGAAAAATTGACCATAAACACAACACTTGATTAATGCACATGATGCAGGCATCAATCAATGTTGCGTGCAGAAAAGCTCATTCTATGGACCTAGTAGACATGTGAAACTATCCTCTGATTACAGAATGGAAAATATTTAATCCTTTTTGAAAATTATGGAGTCATGCACCCTCCAGGTTATATAGAAAATGAACACTTCAGCTTGATTTAGTGGTCAGTCTGAAAGACAGCAAATATGATGGTAAGGGGGTGCAGAGGTGACTTGGTTAGGGTCTTCTTACTCATGTAGAGCATTAAAATTAATGTTGAATGATACATACAGACTTTAAACAGCAAACATAGCTACCAAGGCATTATATTTTGGAGCACCGCCTTTAGATATTGCCCCATAATGGTGGCAAATTTCAATCTCGACTATGTTCCAACAGTGTGGTTGCATCATAAGAGTAAACAAGTCACAAAATTGTTTTCTTGCGGTCAGGATATGCCACATATTAAGCATAACAAAAAGGTAAACAAGTTGAAGAACACACCTATCAGTTGAGCTGCTGAAATCATGTCTCGCATATCAAAATATCTAATTTTTGAATAAAATTATGCCATCAGTCAAAGTATTTAACTGTTCAGTCTCATCCCTTGTGTTGTGTTTAGTCGTATCCAATATAAAAAGCATTTTATTGGCCCTGTCCCAACTTTTTTGGGATTTGTTGCAAGGGTGAAATTTCAAATGATCACATAATTACCTCAAAACAATAATTCTGCTCAACTTTAACAGCTGATATGTTGTCTGTACATAATGCTCTACCTTATTAACATATTAGATGTTTTGAAAATGCCAGCACTTTGATTTTATTCACAAAATACAAAGTGTCCCAACTTTTTTGGAATCCGCTTTGTATCTACAGTTATGTTGAATTGTTAAAGTAATTCACTTTAATACAGTAAACATGTGTTTTTACTTCTAATTCTGTCTGCCGCTGTTGACAAAACAAGAAAGAGCCCATTTTATGAAAAATGTTAAACATGGGGAGCTTGACCAATGCATTCCCTGCACAGCCAAGCCCTACATCTATGATTATACACCTCTATATTTTGGATTTGAACAACTTAAAAGCTGTTTTTACCACATTTTCAACAACCAGTGGCTTACTTCCTAGATATTCTAACTAATGAAGTAAAAACACATGCTCATACTGTGCACACACAAAAATAAAGTGTTTATGCAAGATGCCATTGACTTGAGAGGGCTATTTATTTTGCTAAATGCAGGTACTAATTAGGCCACTTTCACCACTCTCAGATTACTGTCACCACCGTCAGTTCTTAAGTCACCACCGTAAGAAGGAGTTTTGGACATTTTAAAGGAATGTGCTTACAACATTTTCCTTAGGGGTTGTTGAAATATCAAAGTAATAGCCAATTTAAGCCTACACGAATATTTGTGAAATTACAAAAAATTGTTTGTTGTATTTAGGCGTTAAGTAAGCATCGTATGACGGTACATATTTTAAAATTAGAACACATGAAACAGTATTAAAATAGAACAAAAGTGAATTTTCAACATTTAAAGGCATATGTGTGAACCAAAAAATACACATAATCACTTAAAAACTCCAGATACATATGCAACCAAATCAATACAATTTTAATAACTTTTAATTGTGTCTGACGGTGTTGACAAAAAACAAGGTATGATCGGAGAAAAGCCTGATTTCTGAAAAAAATACATAATGGGGAGATTGGCCTTGTGCATTTCTGAAAAGCCAAGACCTTAGTCTACGAGGATATACCATATCATTTTGTAATTCACTTTGTTTTTTTCTGTCAACATTACAACCTGTTTTAGCCACTTTCTCAAGAATCAGTGATGTGTACGCTACGCTCTAAGGGTGTGAATAGTAATGCATCTTATTTAGAAACAGCCTTTCAAAGACACTCAAGGGCATGTATGCAAAGATTAATAAAACAACAGTAAAAACAAGACACAATTAAACCCATTGGAGGCAAGTTAATCATGAACAAAAAAAGAGGGAGGAATGTAACGGTGCAATCATAGTGAGTATGCTTACTGGAACCCATGTGTCTGTATTTCTAGCCCTGTACTGTATGTGTGGTGTTATCAAATCTGATGTGACATTGTTTAGTCTCTCTCTCTCTCTCTCTCTCTCTCTCTCTCTCTCTCTCTCCTCTCTCTCTCTCTCTCTCTCTCTCTCTCTCTCTCTCTCTCTCTCTCCTCTCTCTCTCTCTCTCTCTCTCTCTCTCTCTCTCTCTCTCTCTCCCCCTCTCATTTGGTGTGTATGTTTTTAACTAGGACGTGTAATTTGTATATTTTGCAAATATTTTCTAAATTTGAATTATCTTCCTCTCTCTCTCTCCGCTGTGTGTGCGTGTGCGTGTGTAGCCATGGCTGCCATCCTGGGTGCGGTGCCGTTCCTGGGGACGTACTGGGCGGCGTTGCCTGCGGTGCTGGACCTGTGGCTGGCGCAGGGCGAGGGCTTCAAGGCCCTGCTGCTGCTGCTCATACACCTGGTGCCCACCTACTGCGTGGACACCGCCATCTACTCCGACATATCTGGGTATGGGACTGTGTGTATGTGCACATGTGTGTGTGTGTTATTTATTGGGAAGGATGTTTTGTACTGGGAAAAATGCTAAAATATTTCTTAACTGACAGGTTTGTGGCAGGGTGGTTTTGTTCTGGGCACAGTTTAGCATTCTTCAGTTTTAATTCTAATCAGAGTCAATGGGAAGGTGTGTGTCTGTCTGTGTGCGT
Source organism: Engraulis encrasicolus (assembly GCF_034702125.1). Classification (NCBI taxonomy): domain Eukaryota; kingdom Metazoa; phylum Chordata; class Actinopteri; order Clupeiformes; family Engraulidae; genus Engraulis; species Engraulis encrasicolus. Next base: position 50,995,287 of record NC_085861.1, on the reverse strand, counting down.
CTGTCTTTATGACTGTGTGTGTGTGTGTGTGTGTGTGTGTGTGTGTGTGTGTGTGTGTGTGTGTGTGTGTGTGTGTGTGTGTGTGTGTGTGTGTGTGTGTGTGTGTGTGTGTGTGTGTGTGTGTGTGTGTGTGTGTGTGTGTGTGTGTTTGCCTGTTTGCCTGCTGCAGTCTGATTGTATGAGTGAAAGTCAAACTGTGTGGGTGGGTGATCTCCTCGGCTCTGCTCATCTCGTCTGTTTCGAGATGCAGACTCCAGTCCTCCGCTCGGTATGAATATTTAACAAGGCCTGGCCGCTCCCATTAGAATTCCTAATGAGCTCCAGTTAATTAAGAAGGAGGCGGCGGGTGAGCAAGCTTAGCAGGTGAAAAAGGAGCGCCTCAGCCAAAATCATCAGACGGAATAGAGAACCAGGCAGGCCAGACTAGTGGGCGTCTACTGGGGCCTCCAGCACCATAGCACTGCTGCCTATGCAGTCTGTGAACTGATGCCAAACCCCAGCGCATCTTCAGGGATTTTGTTTAGCTTCTCCTCGTCTATGATTCATATGTAGTGTGCAACCATTCTGTGGAGGTGTTCATTATTTCAAGGTGAGTGCTATTCCGACAAAACTAGAATGTTTTATTATTATATGACTACAAGAACCTTTTATTACATACAAGATATTTTAATTCTTACAAGACACTTTTATCTAAAGCAGTTTATGACTGTTTTTAAGTACACATGTTGTTGGGTACAGTCCGTGGAGCTACGGTATGCAGAGGTAGGTATGTTGCTCAAGGGTACTTCAGCCATGAACAAGATTTCTTTTCAACACAGGTGACTTACCTAAGTAAGCAGTTGACATGTGTACTTCTCTAACAATCAGCTGACTCTGCACATCTGAGGATGAAGTTTGTGATGGGTCCTTCAGTGTTTCCCATACATTAAGGAAACTATGGCGCACCGCCATAGTTTAAATTTGGCCGCCATAGTTTCGAAAATGTAAAAAAATAAAAACTAAAATTAAAAAAGGATTTTTTTTTTACGATTTCCGTTTTCTATTAAACGATTTGAAAAACGATTTCCTTCGCATTTTCATCCTGGAGTAAATACATCCTATAGAGAAAACCATGAGTGCTTGAAAGACAGAGGGATCAAAAGCCTTGTCAAGTTGTTGTGGCTAACTTGGTTTTGGGAGCAATAAAAAACCTTCAGAGAAGGGACAGTTGGGATGAGTTTACTGACACTCCCCAGGCTTGTTTTACAGTTGTATGATAATGACAGGCCTTCAGGTCTTCATTGACACAGCAGAGGAGACATCGGGCTGCATATAGAAATGAATGTGTAACGAATGTGCATAGACATAAATGTGTAATATGTGTAAAATGTGTGTAAAAATGTGTAAAAGGGCTGAACACTTTTACCCTTTTATGGGAGGAATTTTGAAAAACTGGCCCTGTGACCAGCACCCCTCATGTAGAATGTGTACGTCTATGTGTGTTGGGAAAAAGGTATAGCCTACTCTCTTAAAACCATTTTTGTCTGTGCGTTAACAATATCACAGTGCTCCTAAATTCTTATCTATTTCTTTTTTTTTACGCCGCGTGAACCCCCCCCCCCCCCCCATTGCCCCGTGTGAAATATACACCCCCCCCCCCCAAACAAACAAAAATCCCGCTGCCCCCATAGTTACCAAAAATTCTGTGGGAAACACTGTTGTTTAAGTGTTTTTCGGTAACAACACTACATCCACCTAATTTGGTACAGTGGAGTAAATGGTGTAACAGCTATGTGATATTATGTACTAGTGTTGTACTTGCACCATTCATTTACTTTTGCTCTGATCCACATACATCTAAACATGGCTTTGTGTGTTGTGTATGGTTGTGTGTGTGTTGCAGGGGAGGCCACCCGTACCTGACGGGCCTGGCGGTGGCGGGCGGGGCCTACTACCTGGGGCTGGAGGGGGCCATCATCGGGCCCATCCTGCTCTGCATCCTGGTGGTGGCCGCCAACATCTACAGCGCCATGCTCATGAGCCCCAGCAGCACCCAGGCCACGCCTGTACAGGCCTTCCAGAGGTAACAGAACTCCTCACATTCAGGACACTACTTATTAGGTACAGGGTATTGGTTACAGCCCCACAATCCCCAGCAGCACCCAGGCCGCGCCAGTACAGGCCTTCTAGAGGTAATACAACTCCTCACATTCAGGACACTACTTGTTAGGTACAGGGTATTGGTTACAGCCCCACAATCCCCAGCAGCACCCAGGCCACGCCTGTACAGGCCTTCCAGAGGTAACAGAACTCCTTACATTCAGTACACTACTTATTAGGTACAGGGTATTGGTTACAGTCCCACAATCCCCAGCAGCACCCAGGCCACGCCGGTACAGGCCTTCCAGAGGTAATACAACTCCTCACATTCAGGACACTACTTGTTAGGTACAGGGTATTGGTTACAGCCCCACAATCCCCAGCAGCACCCAGGCCGCGCCAGTACAGGCCTTCTAGAGGTAGTGTAGTGGCCTAGTAACTATACAGTGCTCACATTCATTACACATTATGCATTGCCTTCCAAAGGTACTATACAGTCCTTACATTCAGTACACTACTTATTAGGTACAGGGTATTGGTTATAGCCCATGCAGGCCTTCTACAGGTACTACAGTGTACACTACACTACAGCCCTCATATTACTTAGGCAAAAGGTATTGGTTACTTATAGTCCTTAAATTCATTTCAGTACACTTACTTAGTAGTGGTTTTAAAATGATTCCATACATTTATTCTTATTTCTCTTTCCTTTGTAGACCCTTCATGGACACCCCCATGGTACTGAAGGAAGGGAGTGAGTGAAGAAACGGACAATGCGCCTACAGTGTGCCTGTGGTCATCTCTGTCTCTGTCACACACACACACACACACACACACACACACACACACACACACACACACACACACACACACACACACACACACACACACACACACACACACACACACACACACACACACACACACACACACAGGTCAATGTGACGTACAGTACAGTACCATCCCTGAGACGGGGCTTCCATGTTATTCAAGCAGGGGCTGCTACCATGGCCATGCTGTACATGTGTGTGGCTACTACAGTACAATGGTGGCACAGACAACGTAGACATGCTCTGCACCAGTTCTTAATTACGTCAGAGGTCTCTGTGAAGAAAGCAGTCTTATTTTTACCAAGTGAATGTTTTGTCCGAGTTGTCTTTCTCGCTAAAAAAAGAGCCACAGAGCATCAACTTAAGGCTGACATCGGCTTAGCTGTTATAAGCTAACACCAGCCGCCCTAACAAGGCTTAGATTGAACTTCAACTAGCAACTCTAATGCTAAACACGCACTTGACTGGCTAGCGCGCTAGCTGCTGTTAGCCACATAATATGCAATGAGGCAGCATTATTTACCAAAAAAGAGCTCTTGGTAAGACGCCAAACTAAGTTGACATACTACAATAATACAAATGTTGAGTAATATGGTTCTCCGGTAACCATAAAGATATATCATCTTTAGCAGAAGGGCCAGGTCCTGTATATCGAATACCTCCTCTGTCCAAATACTGACTCAGTGCTTAGAAAAAAAACGATGGCAGTGAAATAGCTGCACTAAACCTCAACTGGCACAGCAACCGAGTGCCATTTGAAATATCGCTAGCGCAAGCTACTTTGTAATGACCTTATTTATTTTTTGGGTCGGTGTGTAATAGCACAGAGGAACATGAGTTACACTCTAAAATGGCTCAACCAATCAAGTTTGTCCTTGTTAGGGCATATATGATTAGTGATTCTTATCATTTGTTATTTTTTTCTGTCAGATATGGTTTAAACGGTTTCCTTCAAATAAAACGGTTGCTGGCGCTGGCTGGTGCTGCTAGGAAACCAGGAGCCCAGGGATCAGACTAGGACACTCTATGCATCTTAGTCGACTGTCTTGCTCTTTTGGGAAAGCTAATGTCTTATCTGTGAATACTGCCTGTTTGTGCTGAAGCACGAGGGGCAACTAGGTCTTGGCCTGTCTGGTGCCTGGCAGGCCTGAATTGTCGCTACACTCTCTCACACAAATGCATAAAACACACTCTCATTTTGTTTACACACATATCATAGAACTTTGGCAGTTTTGAGTGATGGCCTTTTGTTACAAGCTTTATTGTAAAATGAATGGCACACAGAAATACATACTGTAAGGTTGTCACTGAAACGCGTGCCGTGCACACATCCATGGTATCTATCTACCATGCTGTGTACTCCATAACCGTTTTCAGTGAGGGCCTTTTTTGTTGAACACACATTCATGGCTGCAGCTCAGCTGCCATGTTGTGCACTTTAGAAAGGCTGTCTCAATGTGCAATGTTTACTGTTTGTGACAGTAGAGTGGTTTTGTATTGGTTAAGTTAAGTATTACTATGTGCTCTACACGTTTAGAGATGCCTTGTTTGCTTTTAAGATGCACAAGAGCCCCTAATGCAGTGAATTAAATGGGCCAACCCTCTTCCTCTCAGAGGCCAATGAAGCTCAGTCCTGTGGTTACTTTGGGCCAGGACAGTCGCAGTTACATCTAGAAAGGATAATAATTGGCTTTAGTGAAGCTTTATGCACAGAGGTTAAGGAATATACAACTGTTTTGTTAATATCCCATTAATAAACAGTTTGATTTTGCTCTTTAGAGACATTGCCATTGCTTAGTCTGCCTTTAATTTGAACACATATAGTGCTTGCCACCTTTTGTTGCCCTGTGAAACCCAAATTGGGAGAAGGTTGTCTGCCTACAGGGTATATGCCCGACACTCTGGACGTGTAGCGGGCACATGCACATGCATAAACATACTTAGAACATGGTGAAAATTTCACATTGAAGTGACACTTTGACGCCACAACAGCCAGTGGCACCAGCATCCTGATCTGCCCTGCCTTCCACTCACTTCTTAAAGGGACAGCCAGGCTGTTTGATACGTTTTTTTACGGTTAAAACGGTTGATAAAAAAATGGAATCAAACTCAATTTGAATCAATATCCAAATGTTGCAGAAGCACATAAGATATGAGCATGAATCATTCACTCAGATCGCACGAGTTAACATTCATCTGGTCCAATCTAACTCAATCAGGTATGTTTATGCTCAGTGATGCCACCAGATCTGAGATCAATGGGATGAACAGGATAAAACAGACACAGTTTAACTTGATGGGCGTTGGTAACAAAGGGAGCCTTTTCCCCTAAAAAAATGCATTTTTTTCCGTAAGAAAAACAGAACACTCCTGTCTCCTTGCTGTGTTAAAGAGATTTTGAATGTGAAGCAGGGAATAGGCCAAGCCTTTTTTTCATTCACCTTGGATTTATGAAACTGTAAGGCTTTAACATGTTAGACATCTTTAAATATGCATAGGTATTTTTCCCTTGTCCCTATATATGTCCATTTTACAAGCACTTTGGAATTAAGACATATTTGAAGAACCTGCTACTTTTTACACCAAATAAGAATAATATTTACATTTTATTTTACACAATTTTTAAGATTTTATTTCTAACTTTCTGTAGACACAAAACTACTGTTATATTGTTAATATTATTTCCTAGTATTTTTTTTTTTTGTTCCATATTCTGTTGTCATGTTTTCTACCAACATTCACATTAAAGAATTGAAATGCTGACATTTGTAATTCTTCCGTTTCTATTTTACATACTTTTGTGCGCAAATGTCTGTTATCTGGCATGGGGACTGTATTATCACCGTATAGAGCTAGCCACAAAATAACATCAGGGCGTTCGTCTCAATAGTCAATAGGGTTGGAAATTAGGGGCTTGTTCTTAAACAAGCAACTGCAGTTCCTCAACTGTGTCCTCGGGGCATTGCCCAGCAAGGCAGCGGGAACAGCTAGCCTGTGTCCCTTCACCAGGCCACTTGGAGCCAAGGATGGATTAATGCACTGGCCTACTGGGCACAGGCCCAGGGGCTCAAGAGCCCAGGTGGCCCTGAAGCCCATGCCTCCATATTTCAATTTGTATATTTTGTTTTTTTTGTGTTATATTGTGTTAATACTGTCCTTTTGTATTTTCAATTTTCTCATGGGACAAACCCCCAACAACATAGGGTCTATAACATCTGGCCTAACACTAAATATTATTGGAAATTAGCAGCATTGATGGAGGGGGGGCTTTCTTGCTGTCTGGCCCAGGGGCCCATGGCGTCCTAATCAGTCCCTGCTTGGAGCCATGCGGGAACCAAGCCCTGAAGGCATAGATTTCAGGTATACGTTTGCTTGACGAATAACAAAAGCCAAGATAGACTTTTGTTTTGTTTCTGTCCTCTGCAACCCACACATTTAAACCAGCCTGCTTTCTTGGTTGGTATACATGTGGCTTAAGAGAATGAATGTGTGTTTTAGCCTGGTGAACCAGCGCCACCCGCTGGACGGCAAAATGTTTGATTCAATGAAGCCAGAATGCCATGAATCTGGCAAACCAATTACAACGCAAAGATGTGTTTTGAATCAAAGCGGGCAGGGTTTTGAGGGAAAGTTGTTCTCATCAACAATCTTCGGATGTATTATGCATCGAGGCCAGACTAAATTAGACATCCACATTTAGTCTGGTTTATCAGGCTATGTGTGTTTTGTTTCAGCCCTCCCTCGTCCTCGTCGTATGCCTGTGCTGTTTTGGTTACAGCTGACTCAGACAATAAACAATAGGAGAGGAATGGGGAAGGATCGAATGAATCTCTCTGTGGTTTGTGGAGGAAGGGGCATTTGGTTGCGTGTTTGTGTGTGTGTGTGTGTGTGTGTGTGTGTAGGGGGGTTCACAGCAAGCTCGTATTTTCCACAGATTGCACATTTCATCCACTGGAGGGCAGCTCCCTGCTTCAGGCATTGTTCCTGCAGCAGCACAGACGCCCACACGGGGCTGTTGAGTCACTAAAGGGGAGCAACAAACCCAAACCATGAGTAGGCAGAGAAATAGTCCCCCCTCATACGTGTATATCCACATTTACGGTACTTTTGGTTAGGCGTTGTTAAGCTGTGCCTCATTATTATAACAACAGGGATGTTAAGAGTTCTAACCTGATGGCATGTAAACATGATGTGCTGTACTGTTCCTCAGGGCAAGGATTAGGGTTAGGTGCGTGTAGAGTACTGTACATAAAGTACATGTTGATACCCGTAGATAAAAGAACCCATTGCCTTCTACGTTCTAGTTATCTGTTTCGCATCACCGTAGCCTATATCTCCCACTACCGTAGAGCATCACTGATTGTTGGAAACCCTGCTTAAAGTGCATTATTAAGTGGGTTTGCCTAGGCAAGTCCCACTTCCTGCCCTTGGTAAGTCCTGTTTATTAAGAGGGCTTTCCCCAGCTATGTCCGCAATGCAGTGTAGTTGTAAATGTCCTGCCGTTTTCTCGCTGTTTTGTGTGGGTAAAGCATCTTTATAACTCGGAGTTTGTGGCCTTGGGAACCTATCAAAGGTCATTGCAGGCTGATGAGCTCGCTAGTGAGGAAACAAGAGGCCCTTTCAATGACCTGATCTGAGGGCATCCTTTGACTGACCTGTCCCGCCTACAGGGGGGAGGTGTGATTGAAATCGATCAGTGCCCACTTGGCTTTTTCACACACACAAAGCAGAGGAGTATTGACTCAATCAACTCTCCCCCCCACACACACACACATAGACACACATCTCATCATCTGGTATTTTGCTTTGCACTCAAGAGATGAAGGATAGAACAGGCAGAACACCTACCTCTATTTCAACTGTGTGTCTACATCTCTCTATATATCTCTCTCTCTCCCTCTCACTCATTTGTCTCTCAGGGACTGTGCTAGAGAGGTCGGGTCCTATGAAAGAAAAAAAAACACAATATAGCACTCTCCCCCTATGTAATAGCCTTGATACAGATCTCCAAGCACCTGCACTGTCAATGTCGGGGCCTTTAGAATCTAGCAGCCTGCCTGCTTCACTGCACCCTCATCCTTATTGTCATTCAGTCCCCATGTGTCCACAGTAACTTTTGCAGTGTTAATTTAACACTATGGTGAATGGGATTGTACCGTAATAGGCAGTAGAACATACCGTAGCTAAATTCAATTAGCGTGGGGCAGCCGTGGCCTAATGGTTAGTTAGGGGGTTGGACTGTATATCACAGGGTTGCAGGTTTAAATCCCACCCTTGCCTCTCTCTACATCTCCATCCATGGCTGGAGTGCCCTGGAGAAAGGCACCTAACCCCACATTGTTCCGGGGACTGTAACCAATGGTCAACAGGAACAAGTGATTCAATTTTGGTGGTGATCCGGATTCAGAAATTGTTTAAAGGTTCTTCACCATTGCGGGATAAGGCGAATTTTGACATTCCAGTTTCTAACTCCTTAAAAGAAGAAAAAAGACTTGGGGGAAAAGGGTGTAACAAGTCAAATGTTAGCAAACTGCTTCCTTGGCAGAGGTCTGCACTCTCTGAGTGCATTTCTAGTTTTGAATTCAGCACTGCAAAATTGACTGTGTATCTGGCTGCTCTGGCTCTGTATGTCTGTCTATCTGTCTGTCTGTCTGATGGGTTTATTATCCCTTAGATGAGTATGATACAGTGACTGATGAGTCATTGTTACAATTGCCGATACAGTCCTGTATGTGATCAGAATTTTAGCAAAAAATGTGGCTTCTCATTACTGTGGGCTCTCATCCATTAAATGATAGAGGAGAAAAGCCTGATGAGGTGAGAGACTTGGGAGGGGCGTGGGTGGATGGGTGTGTGTGTGGGGGTGTTTGGGTGTAATGTGCCGGCGGCTTGGGTTTGAACACTGTCCCCATGTAAACCTCCAATTTGACGTGTCTATTTTGAGTGTTGAATAGGTTCGTTTCATTATTACATTGCGTAGGCCAGATTTATTTAGCAGGCACTGTTATCCATGTCTACTTTGAATGACTGTTTGACAAAAGATAGATTTCTCCCCCTCGCCATTTATTTCGTCTTTGCTGCTGTCTCTGGTATTTGGCTAATTTGGATTTTGTCTCAACCGGCTTTAGAATGGCCATTTATGGGCATGTCCATATGTTTTTAAAATCACCCTAATCATTTATTTTTAAGACTGTCCAACTCACTAAGTGTTCAGGGGCATTCAGTGGTATTCCATAACAATGTTTGTAGCGAAATATGGCTTCTGTCGTGTTTTATGCAGCAATTTGTAAATACATTTTTTCCCTTTAATTCACAAAATGGCAAATATAAAATGACCATATTTGCCATATTCGTCTTTCAAAAGCCACATTTAGCTTCCAAACTTGTTAGGGAATACCAGTGAACACCCCAAACCACTTAATGAGATGCATACAGAACGTTTGCAAATATACTTGTATTTGGACATGCCCATAGTGGCCATTGTAAAGCCAAGTTAGACAAAACTATATTAGCCAATTAATGGAGACAGCAGCAAACATCAAAAAAATGGTGAGGGGGACTCTAAAACATTGCAGACTACCCAGAAAGGGGGCTTAATGTTAAAAAATAGTGCGCTTGTCCTTTAATACAGAGCAAGAAAAGCAATAAGCCCTAATCAGGAGTCTTTGGGACTGAGTGGGTAATTGGTGCTGTTGCAATTCAGAATGATTAAGACCTCAGCGCTGCAGAGATGAGTCACCAATTATTCTCTCTGATGCGGCCAATGTTATTTGCTATACAATTGCCACTATTGTCGCTGCCTTGCCTGTGTAGTTTCATAATCATTAATTGTATCTACCTACTCATTACCAGAGAGAGCTTAAACAGAGTAGATTACCCTTCACGTCAGGACAAGTAAAAATGGTCTCATCAGCAAAACCAGTGTAAGCAGAGATGGATTATGACTCTATGGGCCCCTGGGCCAGACAACAAGAAAGGCCTCTATGGGCGTTGCTCATTTACAAAAAAGAAGTAGGGTTTTAGACCAGATGTTAGAGACCTTGTATTTTTTTGGGTTCGGGGTTTTCTTGAAATACAGTTGTTAAAAGTGTGAATTTAACACAATATGCAAATTGAAATATGGAGGTTTGGGCTTCAGGGCCCTCTTGACTCTTGGGGCCCCTGGGCCTGGACCCAGTAGGCCTGTGCAATAATCCATCCTTGACTGTATGAGGACAACTGACGTCTAGATCATTTGATAATGGATACTGAGGCTCCTGCTCCTCCACTGGCTCTTGTTCGGCAACTGTCATCAAAATCATAATCAATGTAAAGTGTGTGCTCACTGTTGCCACTGCTGAGAATAGAAAGGCAATGCACATTGTATCTGCTCTTAAAACATCTGCACTTAATTGACAAGGTAACCTAATTTGGAGATAACGTTTTTCTCAGAGCTTAAGGAATTTTCCATGCGTAAACAGTCCACGTTCTGCATCAGTCAGAGAGTGAGAGCCAAACCAGAGACATGCGGCTTTGAGCCTGCTGAAAGACCTTGACTACAGGATGGCTAGCCTGATAAACCAGACTAAATGTGGATGTCTAATTTTGCCGTCCAGCGGGTGGTGCTGGTTCACCAGGCTACAGGATGGCAGCACAGCAGATGTCTGCTCTGAAGGCTTAAGAGGGGGGATGCTTGTCTGAGAGCGTCCCAATCACTAGTGACAGCAGTGTCCCCTACAGTCCTTTCAAAGAATGTCAGAGGGTGAAGTACATGTACATCACCACTGAGGTGTCGCATTGTAATTCTCTTTTTAAAATGCCTCTGGGAGACTCAAGGCCCGACTACAATCCTCTACACTGAAAATTAATTTATGTCCAAGAATAGCTCGTTGATTTTCCAGTTATCTGGTGTAGGCCTATATACAGTATTTATTGTGAGTAGGTCCATCAATCGGAAAGCCAAGAAAGATACTTTTTTTTGCCTGATCAGAAAAACTTGCAGTTAAGTGCAGGATGGGAGACAGCACACATCTCATTTGAAGACTACGCAGCAAAGGTCCCTGCACCAAAAGATGGGAGTTTATGAATGTGGTAAAGTTGTATACCTTGTAATTTAAATGAAAATAATAATATTTTCTTTACATTCACTTGACTCATATTTTATGATTTTCACCTTATGACCCACTTCTGCATGGATGTGTTCCGTTATGAAATAGCCGAATGTGGATGTGACTGCCCCCTTGGACTGCAGGTCAGGGGCGGAGCTACAGGGGTGGCTAGGGTAGCATTTGACCCCCCTGAAATCTGATTGGCTACCCCAGGTGCTCCCCCAGAAAATGGACAGTGGCCACGCCCACTCGCGTTACAGGAAGCACATAAATCGGTACACACCACCCTCGTGAATTTGGGCATATGGGGTACCATTCGAAAGCTTAAAACCCCCTCTATCCAGTGGTATGCATGGGAACTCTCTGTGTTGTATGGTCTGACGGTAATGACTCATAGAAGCAGATGTGTGCTTTTCCATGCTGAACAAGAAAAGCCTTAGAAAAGCCCCAGCTTATTTCAGTCCAGACTAATTTCATTTTCCTTTTGAAAAGTTAGCTGTGTGCCATTTAAGATTTTTCAGTACCATAATGCTCTATTGCCCATGTGATAAATAAATAGATTCATAAAACACATAATAGGAGACCTAAAACTTAAGGGTGCAGTTATAGGGTGCACTTTAGAAGGGATTCAGTGACAGTGCCTTACAGTAGGGTTGCCAAATGTGACCAATGATTGCCAACCCAAAAATATTAAAAAGAACGCCTTAAGACTAAAATCCTGCCAGAATTAAACAGAAGTCTTGATTTATATGACCACAAATCTACAGAATACGTACCTGCCCAAAGCCCTTTTTAACCCATAGATGACAATCGGAAACCGCTCAATCTGGTAACACTGACGGGTGTCATAAGAACCCAAGAAAATCATTCTCTTTATCTATTCTATAGTGTTTGAGTGTTTATTTTCTTTGAGTAAGAGCATGCCCCTGTGAAATTCACGTGGCTACCCCATTGCCTCCCCAAGACTAAATGTCTGGTTCCGCCACTGCTGCAGGTCCACCAGGAAAATGCCTTTTTTTTTAGGTGTAGAGCTTTACTCCTGGTGCCCTCAGTAGTAAGACGAAAAAAAGGAAAATGACTTTGGATGTGCTTGGGTAGCGTGACATTTAGTCAGGGAGGAGACTTGCAGTAACAGCTCCAGCATGCCTGATTGCCACAGCGTGTAGGCCTACTGCTGGCAAAAGAGCCTCGGCCATGACAAATGAATCCTGGCCCATATGATGAAGTTGAGCAACCAGGGTGGGTCTAAGAGCTCTGCATACTTCACGTGCGCACTTTGGCGCATTTGGCGCGAGAACCATTAATATGTGGCAGGCCATTCATAGTCAAAAGCGCCGTTTACAGGCTTTTGTTTGCATTTTCGGAAGTGTGCCCTCTGCTGTTCATGAGAGAAACTGCAGAAATCGCCGGCAGAATCAGATGCAGCAGTTGTAGGCCTAGAGATCTAAATAGTGCAGCAAATACCTCAAACAATCTTTCACTTGGTGATACAAACATCACATTTGGTTCAGAGGTGCTTCAGACCCTACTCTTTTAGAAAAGGTCGCTATCCAGGTGAAAAAACAAAATGGTGGCCATTTTCCAAGATGGCCGCCATGCAGATATGAATTAGCAACTGAAACAACTGTTCAAATGGTGATACAAGCACTGGAATTGTCATAGATACTCCTTAGACACACTTCTTTTGAAAAGGCATGCAGGCCACTTGAAATCCAAGATGGCCGTCCATTTTCCTAGATGGCCACAATACATATTATTGGAATCGGTTATGGGACAAAAAGGGCACTACTGTTACGGAGCTGACAAAAGCGTGAAACTTTGCACGATGCTTCCTTAGGACCCCCTCAATGATTTAAGCCTAGGAGCCCAAGTGAAATGCTCAATTTTCATATCAATCAAGTGAATAATACATGTACATATCATGTGTCAGCTTGGATTATCTACCTCTATAAGGTCATTACAAAATAAAATATATATTGATTTGTGTTCAGATATGTATATCTCAACTAAGTGTACTGTGGAGTGATAGGGGCTTTTATGCTTGGGAAATTATGAATAATCAATGTGCAATACACCATACAGTATATTGACTAATATTTTATGTATTGTATGTATTAGCAAAATGGTTTTCTGGTCTACTTTGTGCTTAAACTTAGATGACATGTTGGCTACCTAACCACTTAATGTATTGATTGCTTGTTATTTTTTATTTGTGCGTGTGGTCCTTTGTTTAAAACATATCTGCCTGCCTTCCCTCTCTCACACACTCAAGTCTTTCAAAAACTTCAAACAACAGCATGTGGAAATGCCATTGGCTTTGGAGGGATACAGCTGTCAAAGTAGCCTACAAGTCATCAAGACTACTGTACTGTACTGTGGCGTAGTGTACTCTGCTATACTGTACTGTACTGTACTGTACTGTACTATACTGTACTGTACGGTACTGTACTGTACTGTAATGTGATATACCACACTGTACTGTACTGCACCGTACTATATGCTACTGTACTTTTACTTTACTATACTGCACCGTAGGCTACTGTTGTATGCTACTGTACTGTACTGTACTGCACCGTACTGTATGCTACTGTACTGTGCTGTGCTGTACTGTAGTGTACTGTACTATACTCTACTGTACTGTAATGTACTTTGCTATATTGCTCCGTACTGTATGCTACTGTACTGTACTGCAATGTACTGTACTACACTCTACTGTACTGTATGCTACTGTACTTTACTGTACTGCACCATACTGTATGTTACTGTATGTCAGATTGCCACCTGACCTTTTCATTGTGTGGGATAACCTGCCCTCTGTCACAAGAAATTCGTTTGCTGCTACAAAGAAGCACTTGCAAGAGGTTTTTGGCAGAACGGACGTAATCGCGTCTTTTCAGGCTTTTCCTAATTCACGTTGTAGAAAGCCGAATGAAGCCATTGACGTGTATGCAGCCGATGTGTGTAGACTAGTGAAAGAAGCATTCCCAGATTTCGAACCAAATGCCTCTGAATATATGACACTCACACGTTTTTTGGCTGGTCTGGATCAAGACCTTCAGATTAAATGCCACGAGAGAGGAGTGAAAACATTCAAAGAGGCGTTGGCCATTGCTACCCAGGCAGAACATGCCCGTCAAGCTGTTAAACTGCTACCCCCAAATCCATACACAAGCAACAGTTCTGCCAAAGCTCAGTCTGTCAATACAATCTCAGAGGATCCTGCAACTCTCCACAATGTGGTGAAAGACCTTACAGACACAGTTAGACACTTAAGTAAGGATTTAACTGACTTGAAACTCACAATCAATGCTCAACCCCCCACTCAAAAATACAACACATACTCACCTTCCCGTGCCCCAAGGTCCCCTTCCCCACGGCACAGAAGCCCTGAATACTCAACACCAGCCCGGCAGGGTCGCGCCAGGTAGCAAAAACCGTTAAGAACAGTCGGCCCGATCTTGGCAGAATGTCGGCTGAGAGTCGGCTCGGCTGGAACACTGGTTACCGTGACTCAGCCAACACTTCATAGAACACTGAAAATAACTGTCACTTCATGCAGTAACTGAGCCAACACTTCATAGAACACTGAAAATAACTGTCAGTCTCATGCAGTAACTGAGCCAACACTGAGCCGACACTGTCGGCATACGGTAGTAGGACCATTATTGGGCCACGGACAAAGCCAGAATCGGACCGACTGTTATCACTCGCGAAAAAAGGATCGGACCAACAATGGGCCAGATAAACTTTGCTACCTGGGCGGTTTGTCACCTACCCGTTACCGTCAGCCATCCCCGGCCCAATATCATAATCAGCCTGCGCGTTATGAGGTAGACAGCCGTCATCAGGGTTACTATGAGCCTCGCAGTCGTGGCAGAGCATACTCCCCACACAGGATAGAGACACCAAGAGACAACCGCTACTACAGATACTCACCTGAGCGCCATACTGACTACTACAATGACATGCGAAGACCTCACTATGCGAGACAGGGTGGTGACCTCATGCGCCATCGCAGCAGCCCAAGCCCAGTGCGCAAGCGCGTCTCATTCTGTGATGACAGGAGTGGTGAGCAGCAACACCACCAAGAGTACATGCATCAGGATGACCACCGGCAGGAAAACTACAACTAGCTGATGCAGTGGGCATTCATCAGCTTGTATACAACTAGCCCCTGAAGTTGGATCACTCAATGTGCCTGTTTGTCATGACCCAATGGTGCCCCCTTGTGGTGGACAGAATTCACATCGCAATGATGCTACTGCTTACATTAGGGGTACAGTGGAGGGCACAGACATGCACATTCTGTTAGACACTGGCTCAAGTATTTCATTTATCAGTGAGAATGTCAGAATGGCCATCCCATCTCTGAACAGACGGCCTATCAATAAAAACCTGATCCTATCAAAATCTGTAACTGGGCAGAGTTTGGACACCCTAGGCACCGTAAATATTTCACTGCGCCTAGGTCCACTGCATCTACAGCATGAGGTACAAGTCATTAGGAATGTAAGTCAGAACATGATACTCGGCTGGGATTTCCTTCAGCAGCAGGGCGCTGTGCTTGACCTAGGTATAGGTGTGTGTCGCCTACACAGCCACAGTCTACCTCTGCTGTGCGCAACAGACATGGTGCCAGACAGCTGCACAGCCCTGGTTGCAGAGTGCACCACTATACCACCTTACTGTGAAATGCACTGTGCAGTCAAACTTACACCTCCTACTGCTAACCTGACTGTCCCTGCTGAATACAGTGGCCTTCTAGAGCCTTATCCGACTGACTTGAATGGGCTTGCAGTAGCCCGCACCCTGGCAAAGGCAAATGAGGGTTTCACTGTTGCCCGGGTTCTGAACCCTACCAACTCCCCCATTGAGCTCCACCCTGGTATGCAGTTGGGTCAGTTCACCCCCACGACAGAGGATGACATCAGCACAGATACTCAACCTACAGAGAATGACATCGGTACAAGTGCCCCCACTGTTTGTCAGGTGTCTACACCATAGTCACCATCACAAGCCTTACCATTCGCTGTGAAATGTGGCAGCCTTTCAGATTCACAGTCTTCTGAATTAAATTCCCTGCTCTTGTCTTATTCTGATATATTCAGTAAAACTCCAACCGACTTTGGGAGAACCAATTTGGTGCAACACAGAATCAACACAAACGCCGCTTCACCCATCAGAAAGCGTGCCTATCGTACCTCTCCTCATATGCAGTCTGTGATTCAGGCACAAGTGGAAGACATGCTGGCCAAGGACATTATCGAGGTCAGTCACAGTCCATGGGCTGCGCCTGTGGTTATGGTGAGAAAAAAAGACGGAAGCTGGCGTTTCTGTGTTGACTACAGGGGTTTAAACTCAGTGACAGTCAAGGATGCTCACCCTCTTCCCAGAACAGATGACACTCTAGATGCACTGAGTGGTGCCTCTATGTTCAGTACCATGGATTTGTCCTCAGGCTATTGGCAGGTTCAGCTTGACCAGCAGGACAAGGAAAAAACAGCCTTCACAACTAGCCGTGCTCTCTACCAGTTTAAAGTAATGCCAATGGGATTAGTCAATGCACCCCCCACATTTCAGCATCTTATGCAGCTAGTACTACAGGGCCTGTCCTGGAGGACATGTTTGGTGTACTTAGACGACATATTGGTGTACAGTAAGACCTTCACCGAACACCTGCTGCATTTGAAAGAGGTGTTCGAACGACTCAGAACTGCCAACCTCAAGTTGAAACCCTCCAAATGTGACTTTGCGCAACCTCAAGTGACCTTTCTGGGACATGTCGTGTCTAACACAGGGTTAAAGCCAGACCCCAAAAACATTGACAAAGTACTTCATTGGCCAGTCCCAGAAAATCCTACTGAAGTTAGGGCATTCCTCGGGCTCTGCTCTTATTACAGAAGATTTATACACCAATTTTCAAAGACTTCGCAACCTCTACATGCCCTTACGCAGAAAGGAAAGTCTTACTCATGGACTGAGGTAGAGCAAAAGGCTTTTGACACACTCCGTCATGCCCTTACGCACACCCCCATTCTTGCCTACCCAGATTTTTCCAAGGAATTTTTGCTTTTCACTGATGCGTCTAACTTCGCAATTGGATGTGTGCTCTCACAGCTAAATGACAACAACAGGGAACATGTAATTGCCTATGGCAGCCATACCCTCACGGCAACAGAGAGACGGTGGTCAACATTTGATCGGGAGCTTTGGGCAATTGTGTGGTCGATACGGCACTTCCGTCAGTACCTCACAGGCCATTCATTTCGAATCATTACAGATCACAAACCTCTCCTTGGATTGAGGAAGATGGCCCTGGATTGTGATCCCACAGGACGGCGAGCAAGGTGGGCACTTGAAATAGACAGTTATGACTGGACTATTGAACACAAACAGGGCCTCAAACACAGCAATGCTGACCCCTTGTCACGACGCCCATGCAGGGCTGATGAACTCATGACTGCAAGCAACTCCAAGGCTGCGGATTCTGTCCTAATACAAAGTCAGATTGCTGGGAAGGCCAATACCACTACATCGTTAAAACCTACAGCTCAAACACTGGCAGTGCACCCTGTGACAGTGAGCCTCCAACATGATGAGCTTCTTGGTCTCGGCCTGGAGAAAACCACTCTGGCCGATGCACAGAGACATGATCCAGTCTTGCAGGCAGTGTGTGAGTGGGTTTCCGGGGACAGCAGACCCCCTTTTGCACGACTACGAGGAAAGCCCTTCGAACTACGCCACTACTGGAAAGAATTTCCAAGGCTGGTCATGGTGGACTCCATCCTGTGCCGCAGAGTTCGCCATCCACCAGGTGACCCTGTGTTCCAAGTGGTCATACCGAACCAACTGCGGAAAGAAGTATTTAACATGCTGCACGGCCACTCGCTGGCTGGTCACTTTGGCAGTAAGAGAATCATTCAAAATGCAGAACCACGTTGTTACTGGCCACACATGAATCGGGATCTCACAGAGTGGAGTCTTCAATGTAAGGCTTGTGAGGCCCGCAGACCACCAATCCCACATCTGCAGGCCCCAATGCAGAACATAGTGACATCAATGCCTTTTGAAAAAATCGCTGCTGATCTAACTGAACTGCCAGTCAGTCACAGAGGCAATCGTTACATACTTGTTGTGATGGATTATTTTACAAAGTACATGAACTTGTATGCACTCCCTGACCAGAGAGCGACAACTGTGGCAAAGTGTTTGTTTGAGGACTACATCAGCAGGCATGGAGTACCCCACAGTCTCCATACTGACCAAGGTCGCCAGTTTGACTCGGATCTGGTCAAAGAGCTGTGTGCACACCTTGGAGTTCACAAAACCCGGACATCTGCTTATCATCCTATGTCAGACGGTATGGTGGAGCGAGCGAACCGATCTATTAAGGATCAGCTGGCCAAATTTCTCTACACAAAAGGGGGTGAATGGGATGATCACCTACGCCATGTTGAATTCGCATACAACACAAGTGTGCATACCTCAACTCACCACACACCTTTCTTTTTGACCCATGGCAGAGAAGCTCGCTTGCCTGCAGATGTCATTCTTGGGGACTTACCAGCATCTTCTAATGGTACACCTGGAAGCCCTAGTGAATATGGAGCGTCTCTCAGACAAAGACTTTATTCAGCTTTTAACATAGTGGAAGACAACATTGCTGTGGCCGGGGCTAGACAGAAGCAGTATTATGATCGCCACATGAGGCACAGTGCTTACAAGCCAGGCGACCTGGTGTGGCTCAATCTCCCAGCACTGGCCAGACAGAAGTTGTCCCCCAGATGGACTGGGCCTTTTAAAGTGCTACAGCGTTTGGATTCCCACTCCGGGGAAATTGGGGTGGATTACAACATCCAAGACCAACTCGACCCAAGGGCAAAGCCTAAAGTGGTTCACTATAATCGCCTCAAACCCTACCGCTCACCTTGGTCCGAAGACTCAGCTCCCACGACACCGGAGAACAACCAAGCTAATCGAGCAGCAAGGCCACAGCTCACAGCCCTTTCAGCATCACGGCCATATGCTTCCAGATACAGCCACCAGCCATCCTGCACCTCCAGATGGTGCACCAGATACACCAGCAAGCCACCAGGCAGCTCCAGACCAGGCCCCAAATGCAGCAGCAACACCAGGTTGTGCGACGCCAGCGCACCCAGCTACACCAGGCCGTGCGTTGGATCCAGTTCCAGTGGCAAGGCTCCCTGCATCACCAGTCGGTGTTCCAGAGACACTAGCAGACAATCCTACAACCGAGGGACACACGTCTCACGAGCAGACAACCAGATCAGGTCGTATTGTCCGTCTTCCTCAACGTTATAGGGACAACACCTAGATGTTTAAACTATTTACTTTTGTCTTGCTATCTGATTGTTTTGGATAGGGACAGCATTTAATTGCATGTGTACATGTGATGTGTTTTCTTCTGTCTGAGCATGTTATTTTTGTCGTTTCAGAGCCTGTTCCAAGTGAGTTCAAGAGCACAAGGCCGTGACAGTGCTATAATTACATAATAGTGATTATTATTGATTTTTTTTTGTATGTGTAGGACATAACGGTTATTTTGGTAAACTGTAATTTAGTTTTTGTAAGGACTATAAAACGAGGACGTTTTAATTTCAGAGGGGGGAAGTAGTGTAGGAACTGAAAGTGTGATTGTTGTGTATTGTGTTAACTGCAAGTCCCAAGATGCTTTGTGTGTTCGATTGGCAGAGATGCTTTTGTATTGTATCCGAAGACACTTGGGTAATTTGGGGAGTCTGGGAAATGAAGAAGTAAAGTATTGTCTTTTCAGTTCGAGCTCGTATGTTTGTGAGTTATTCCAGTAAGAACCCACTCTTGAAAATACTTGGTTTTACACTATCCTCAAAATGATGCAGGATTCATTCTGTAGTAGCCTACAGCTGTAGCCTCTCTTCGCAACTCCTGCTTTGTCTGCCTACCTGCATGGTCGCTGGTGGCGCACGCCAGGTGGGGTGCACGAACTCGCGCCGCGCCAGCCGCGCCAGGGGCGTGTGGCGTCATTTTGAGCGCACGCCATCGTCGCGAGTTAGGTATGAACAGAGAATCTCTAACAGGGAGAAGGCTCAGTCTCACTGGTTAGCTTTGCATGCATACTGCAGTAACGAGCGTGTTTTGTTCTCACATATGTATTTTATTAATTTCGCTACAAGTCATGGAGAACTGACATACTCGATACAGCAAGTGCCTGGTATGTTCTTTTTAATCTGAGATCACAACCAATCACTCATAGGTATATGAACCGTTACTGACACCTTGTGGCAGGAGGTGGAACTACACGATATCACCACATCCCCCTTTCTCTGAAGCATGAAAAACTAAACACATCACGAGTGTCAGCATTTACCTTAGGTAACTTTTCCATTAAACTGCATGGACAACTTATCTCATTATAAGTAGTAGCAACAAACATCATAACTCATTCTTGGTATTCAGTTGCGTAAAACACAATGGCAAATTACTTACTGCAATTAAACTTAAACATTAATGCCATAACACATAACACATTAACTCATCAACTTTCTTTTTCATGTCCTCTTCTCCCTGTAAGGTAAGTATCATTAACTCATTTTTTTTTTTTACAGGTCAAGTCTCTCAGGTTTCTTGATATTTCTTGCAGATCTTCTTATCAGCATTTCACCTGGAAGAGAAGTATTGGTTAGATTATCAGTGTGTGTGTCTGTGTTGCAGTGTGCATCATGTGTTGAGATTGACTCGGACTCAGCCTGGGTTTGACTGAGCTCTTGGTCTGGAACAGTCTCTGGTGTTGCTGGTGTTTTCAGGAGACTGCGCCGGTTTCGCCTGATGATCTGTCCTTCTGGTGTTTTCACAGTGTAGGACTGTGGGGCGACCTCTTGAAGAACAGTGGCTTTCGTCGTCCATCCTTCAGGACTTTCAATCCTGACTGCGTCGTCCCTGGACAGTGGTGGTAGCGGCTTTGCTGTTCTGTCATAGAAAGTCTTTTGTTTCATTTTCTGATGTTTCAGCTTTCGTTCCAGCTTTGGGCGTTTCTTTTGCTTTTCACAACTTGGAAGTGTTGTTCTGAGGTTTCTATTCATCAGCAGCTCAGCAGGTGAGAGTCTGCATTCCAGAGGCGATGCTCTGTAGCTCAGTAGAGCCAGGTAAGGATCGGAAGCGCTGTCTGCAGTCTTTTTCAACAGCTGCTTCAGGATGTGAACGCCTTTCTCCGCTTTGCCATTAGACTGTGCATACAGTGGGCTAGATGTGACATGCTGGAAATCATAGGCTTTTGAGAAGTCTTGCCACTCTTTGCTATTAAAGCAGGGCCCGTTATCACTCATTACGGCATGGGGAATGCCATGCCTGGCGAAGATGGACTTGGCATGTGTAATGACACAGTTGGATGTTGTACTTGAGAGTAATGCCATCTCAGGGTAATTTGAGAAATAGTCAATTACTACTAAGTAGTCCTTTCCTTTCAGGTGGAACAAGTCCATTCCTACTTTGTGCTATGGTGTTGTCACATCAGTTACAGTCATTGGCTCTTTTGTTTGTTTGTTTCTGTATTTTAGGCATGTTTCGCATTTGCCTGCCATGTTGTTAATGTCTTTGTTAAGTCCTGGCCAGTAGACTGTGTCTCTTGCCCTTCTTTTACATTTTTCAACACCTAAGTGTCCTTCATGTATTCTCTGCAGTATTTCTTGTCTAAGTGTGCGTGGAATGACTATTCTGTTTTGTTTTAGCACAAGTCCATTCACAACACTCAGCTCACCTCTGACGTCGAAGAACTGTGGACAGGATCCTGCAGCCCATCCATTCCGCATGTTCTCCATCACACGCTGCAGCTCTGGATCTTTCGCCGTCTCGTCTATGATCTGCCGGGTCTTGGCGTCGGACACAGGAAGCGCTGCGGACACCATGTTGACGTGCACCTGGACATTTTCTTCAGTCGTGCTCGCACAACCCTTGACAGTAGCTCTAGACAGTGCGTCGGCTAGAATGAGGTGTTTGCCTGGTGTGTAAATGAGTTCAATGTCATACCTCTGCATCTTCATCATCATGCGCTGTATCCGCGGTGACATTTCATTCAGGTTCTTTTTCATTACTGCAACGAGTGGACGATGATCAGTCTCAACTGTGAAGGTGGGTAGGCCATATACGTAGCTCTGAAACTTTTCAAGGCCAAACACTAATCCGAGACATTCTTTCTCAATTTGATTCGATTCGATTCTATTAGATCCAACCCGATTCGATTCAATTCTACAATGCATTGCAATGCATTACATTTCTACTGAACGCAAAGCAAATGTTCAGCCATGATGAGGAAATACAAGTAGTCAGATACTGAGCAACAATTTATTGGCTGTTTTCTGTATCAGTCTGT
The DNA here is from genome assembly GCF_034702125.1 of Engraulis encrasicolus. Taxonomy (NCBI): domain Eukaryota; kingdom Metazoa; phylum Chordata; class Actinopteri; order Clupeiformes; family Engraulidae; genus Engraulis; species Engraulis encrasicolus. Next base: position 50,972,926 of record NC_085861.1, on the reverse strand, counting down.
ATCAGTCTTGCAATGTTTTGAAGTGTTTTTATTTAATTTAACATTCATTTGCTCCCGAAATATCCATGGAAGTAATTGAAACTTAAAAAAATTGCCGGATTGATTCTGGAACTTGCCGGATCTGGATCTGGATTGTCCATGCCCCGGATCGATTCGGATCGCCGAATCGATCATTGTTGACACCACTACAATTTGTGCATATCTGCACTCAGTCTCTGTCATTGACCTGGACGCATATGCTACAGGTTTCCAGTGCTCACCCTCGGCTTGTAGGAGTACTGCACCGATTCCATCTTTCGAAGCATCTGTAGACACCTTGATCCTTTTGGTTGGGTCGAAGAATGTCAGCACGGGTGTGGCAGTGAGGGCATCTTTGAGTGTTTGCCACTCGCGCTCGTGGTTGGCTGTCCAGTTGAAGTTATTTTCTTTGCGGAGGAGCTCTCGCAGGTAAGTTGTTTTCACTGACAGATTGGGTATGAATTTCCCGATGAAGTTTACCATTCCCATGACGCGTAGGACACCTGGTTTGTCTGTGGGTCTTGGCATTTTCAGTATGGCATTGATCTTTTCATCATCTGGCTGTATGCCCTGTGCTGAGAGCTTGTCTCCAAGGAACACGATCTCCTGAGCAGCAAACTGGCATTTGTTTTTGTTGAGCTTTAATCCATTTTTTTGTATTCGCTCTAGCACTTTGGTCAGTCTCTGATTGTGCTGCTCGATTGTGGACCCCCATATAATTATGTCATCCACATAGGCTCTTACTCCATCCAGGCCTTCGATGATGTGTTCCATTGCCCTATGAAAGATTTCAGAGGCGGATATGATTCCAAAGGGTAGCCTCTGAAAACAGTATCGTCCAAAGGGTGTATTGAACGTACACATCTTGGTACTGCTCTCATCCAGCCTCAATTGCCAAAAACCTTGTGACGCATCAAGTTTTGAAATGTATCTGGCTCCTTCCATCTCGCTGGTGATCTCCTCTCGCTCGGGTATTTGGTGGTGTTCACGCTTGATGTTTTCGTTGAGGTCTTTTGGATGCATACATATCCTCAACTCTCCACTCTTTTTCTTTACGCGGCCATGGAGTTGACCAACTCCGTCAGTTCTTCGATTTTCTTAATCACTCCAAGCGCCGTCATCCGCTCCAGCTCTTTTTTCAAGCTGTCTCTGAGTGCCAGTGGAACTCTTCTTGCGGCATGAACAACTGGCTGTGCGTTGTCTTTGAGCTGAATTTTGTATGTGCATGGCAGCGTACCGAAACCTCTGAACACGTCGGAGAAGTTCTGAACGACCGCGTCAGCAGAGTCAGGTGAGTCAGTTATGCTGGAGTTGATCCGGTACACTCTTTTCACAAGCTCCAGGTTTTCACAGGCTTTGTCCCCTAGCAGCGAATCGAGTCCTTCAGGAACAACTGAGAAGAGGAGGTGATGCACTTTCTCTTTGACTGTGACTTTCAGCTTGCATGTGCCTAAGCACTCAATGCTCTGTCCATTGTAGTCTTTTAGTGCGAGTGTTTTCTTCTGTATTTTGGGTTTTTCTCTCATTGCCTTCACATCTGACATGCTGATCAAGTTTGCTTTTGCACCTGTATCTAGCTTCAGTGTAACTACAGTCCCATTAATTTGCAGTGGTGCTATCCATTTGTCTGATTTAACAGCGTTTATCTGTGCTTTTGGTTCATCACAGTTCACCACGTCAATAAAGAATGTTTCACCTAATTCTGTGTCTTCCACGACATTCACAGATCTTCCTCTCTGCTTCTCTTTTCGTTTTGAAAAACACTGTTTGGCGAAGTGATTCTTGCCCTGGCAATTGCTGCATTGCTTGCCGAAAGCAGGGCATTCTCTGGGCTTATGCTGTGTGCCGCACCGTTTGCACTGAAACTGTCCTGAATTCTGCACACTGGAATTTCCGCGGCGTGCATTGTGGTGCTTGGATATGGCGCCAACCTCTGCCGTTTCTCGCAGGTTTGTATTGCTAGGTGCTGCTTCACTGAACGATCGCACATGCTTTTTGCTAAGCTCGCTAGCTTGGGCAATCTTCACTGCTGCGTCTAGCTTTAGTTCAGTCTCTCTTAGCAGTCTTTCCCTAACCTTCTTATCATCAATTCCAAACACAATTTGATCCCTTATCATGGAATCCTTGAGAGTGCCAAAGTTACATGACTGTGCTTTTATTTTCAGGTCCGTGACGAAGTTGTCAAAACTTTCTCCAGGCTGTTGTAGCCTTGAACGGAATACATATCTCTCGTATGTCTCGTTTTTCTTAGGAGAGCAATGAGCTTCGAATTTGGCTAACACAGTGTCCAACTTGCTTTGGTCTTCCTCCTCTTCATACACGAAGGTATTGTACACTTCAATGGCCTGTGGCCCAGCTATAGTGAGTAATAACGCTACCTTTCTTGCGTCCGGTTTGTCGTTCAGCCCCACTGCCTCGATGTAGAGCCGAAACTGCTGCTGAAAACTGCGCCAATTGCTGTCGACGTTCCCCGTTAGCTTCAGATGAGCCGGAGGTTTCATCACCTCTCTCAAGTCCATCGTCGAATTTCTTGGCTATCGTTCACTTTCCAAAACCGAAACTCACTCACATTTACGTTTGTTCACTCCTGGTACCATGTTTTGTTCTCACATATGTCTTTTATTAATTTCGCTACAAGTCATGGAGAACTCACATACTCGATACAGCCAGTGCCTGGTATGTTCCTTTTAATCTGAGGTCACGACCAATCACTCAAAGGTATATGAACCGTTACTGACACCTTGTGGCAGGAGGTGGAACTACATGATATCGCCACAGAGCGTAGGCCAGTTCTTCATGTGGGAAAATGTAGGCCTATGGAATGGAAAGGGGAACCCATATGCTAAATACACCGCTATTGCGATTTCCAGTCACAAATATCATCAACAAAACATTCCTGGTAAGCACTATGACTGTTATTTAACAATAGGCTGTATTGACAAATCGTTCAGGTGTGTAGTTTTACAGCAGGTTAGAAGATTTCAACCTGGCCTACTCGCTAGCATCGCGCTAATGTTTATGGGTTTGGCCCCATAAAAATTGGGCTTTGTGACCCAGTATATAATAATCTAGTGGCGCAAAATAATCGAAACGCTACTCAAATGGGGTCTTATTATTTCTAGCTTCGAACTTAATATTAATATTTCAGGACAAAAAATTACAAAAAATATAATGGTAGAAAACTCCATTGACACCCATTCATTTTGCACTGGCCCGTGGTTAGGGTTAGCCAGTTGTGGCTAGTAGCTAGTTCCGTGAGTGAACACCCCCTGGTATGAAGGAGGTTAGCGCCAGTTACGCCAAGTATGAATCCGCCAAAGGGCTCTGCATACTTCACGTGCGCACTTTGGCGCATTTGGCGCGAGAACCATTAAAATGTGGCAGACCATTCATATTCAAAAGCGCCATTTAAATAGCCTAGAAATCTAGACGCCCCTAGCGACCGCAAATTGAATTTGCTCCCGGGGGCAGTCTAGCGGACCCCGGTCGTTTTGCGAGGCTGAAAGTTATCCGATGACAGGGCCAATCAAATCGCGAGGGGGGCTGGGCTACCTAGTAAACAGGAAACTTTCTAAGAAGAAGCATGGTATCCGCCCGTGCTACGTACAGCACGAAAGTGTTTACTTAATTTAAAAAGCCTGGATGATAATACATTTCGTGGCTGACATGGATTGATGTAATAATACACCATGAACTTATGGGGCACAAATAGATCCTAACACATTACCATTTGATCATTCGATGTTTTAAACTAGCTCGGTAAGCTAAGTTGAGCATTTTACAGAACCAGATAGTCACACGTTATTATCAGACCACTACTGTAGGTGTAGAATGAAATTGCTGCCCCAATTTCTAACAAGACACATGCCATTAAAAACGAGACATTTGGGAGCTTTGGAAGTCTTTGAGTAGCTTACTAAATAGATGGGAATGACACCGAGTCTACCAAGCTAGTGGCTAGCTAACCTGTCGTCAACAACACAGACCTAGGTATCCAGGTTAGGGTTAGGTTAGGGTTAGTCTTAGAAAAAAAAAACTAGGGTTAGAAACAAAAAACTAACATCAAAAAGATAACTAGCTCCGTTATATGGCGGTGGGATCGATAGTCTGGCTAGTGGGAGCGAGCTGACCGGGGAGCGTCCTGCGTTGGGAGCGACAATCCGGGAAAGTTATGGGTAGCTGGCTAGCTAACGCCGAACATGCCATGTTGACAACAATCATAAATATAACCATTTAACAAGCCCCAAATTGCTCGACATTTTGCTGATTGATCAAGGAGGGTTATGTGGTTGAAAACGAGGCATTTTTGAACTGTATAAGTGAAAACACGATTTATTAGGAAACTTGTTTGTGGCTGTGGTCATCACACGAATTCACTGCTACGACGGCTGGAAGCCGCTTCACCTACAAAGAGGCCCTCGCTAGTGGCTAGCTAACCTGTCGTCAATAGCAGAGCTAGGTATCCAGCCTTGTATTATATGCCTGCCCCAAATTCTAATAAGACCCATGTCATTAAAAACGAGACATTTGGGTGCTTTGAAAGTCTGTAAGTCGCTTACTAAATAGATGGGAATGACACCTGGTCTACCGACCTAGCGGCTAGCCATGTATTAGTTATGGGTATACAGCTAGCTAGCTAACACCGAACATGCCATGTTGACAACAATCATAAATATAACCATTTAACAAGCCCCAAATTGCTCGACATTTCGCTGATTGATCAAGGAGGGCCATGTGGTTGAAAACGATGCATTTTTGAACTGTATAAGTGAAAACACGATTTATTAGGAAACTTGTTTGTGGCTGTGGTCATCACACGAATTCACTGCTACGACGGCTCGAAATTGCCGCTTCAACTACAAAGGGGCGTGTCGCGTGTACGAGACAGCTGTGACGTTACACAGAAGTGTGTGGGGATTGGTTGTTTGCCATCCAATTGCGTGACGTTGAGTGCTGAAGCAACCGTTTATCCCGCCCACACTGCTGCCCAGCTCTCCTAGACCCTGGTACAGCTTTTTGCTGTACGGGTCTGGCTGCGCTAGGCTACCATTTACAGGCTTTTGCTTGCATTTTCGGAAGTGTGCCTTCTGCTGTTCATGAGAGAAACTTCAGAAATCGCCGGCAGAATCAGATACAGCGGTTGTAGAGATCTAAAATAGAAAGCCAAACACGGCTGCTGTAGGGCTTCTGAACGTCTGACTATTTAGGCTACCACAATGAAACGTAGATTTTGTTGTAGCCTACATTGCCAGATCATTCTAAGACCATGTGAGAGCATTGTTCTGACTGCAGAATTTATAAATAGATCGCCAAACACAACGAGCTTCTGAACAAAGTAAACAATTGTTTCACTGAACAACATTTAAGGGAGAAGATAAAATAACTCTCTAGGACATTTTATTATCCTCAAAATGATGCAGGATCCATTCTGTAGTAGCCTACAGTAGCTGTAGCCTCTCTTCGCAACTCCTGCTTTGTCTGCCTACCTGCATGGTCGCTGGTGGCGCACGCCAAGTTACAAAAAATGTGGGGTGCACGAACTCGCGCCGCGCCAGCCGCGACAGGGGCGTGTGACGTCATTTTGGGTCACGTGACGGCGCGCGCCATCGTCGCGAGTGAGGTATGAAGGAGGTTAGCGCCAGTCACGCCAAGTATGAATCCGCCAAGGAGAATATAGATGTGGCAGATAAATAAAGACAAATGTGTTACAATATCAGTGGCATAGTCTACGTAGAACGCAGGTATACGGAGTATACCCACTTCTAAATTTCAGGGATTTCAGTATACCCACTTAAAATTGATTGATCCATTATTTTGAATAGCACAAATACTGTATATAGGCCTACAGTATACCCACCTCAAAAAATACTCAAATATACAGTATACCCACTATAAATAAGTAGACTACACCACTGCAATATGCCCAGTGGGTTGTATAGTGTTCTCCCCATTTCATTAAGGGCGTTCATGACAGCGTCTTTCCTGCGAGGTTGAAAATTTGCTAGGCAGCGAGCATGCTCAGTGTGTCCGCGTGAAGCATCATGGTTAGAATTTGCCGTTCACGACGCAGTTGAAGGGAGTGACCTCTGCGCGGCAGTCGTGTCACATGGCGTTGAACCATCGCGGGAACAAAAGTTTTGTCAAGCTGCCACGCAGTAACAAAAACCTACTGCGCTGGGCAGAAGACCTCCTCCATGATGTGAGGAATCTGCCGTGATTGGTGTTCATAGCTCATGTGATTCATGTGTGTGTAGTTGAACGTGCTTCATTTTCTACATGCTGAAATGCATTTCATGCTCAAATGCAGCATACTCAGAGTGGTATCATCCATATGTATGGTCGCACAACCCACTTACAACAGTAAAAAAAGAAACAAACCACCCTGTCGTCAGATGCTCCATCTTTGCCACGTTAGGAGTGTATGCCGTAGGTTACAAAACCAGTACTATTCCGCGGGCCGCCTGCTCGACGGTTAGAGTAGTGGTTGCGCGCCTGACTTCCATTCATGAGGTCCCCGGTTCGAAACTGCACCGAAACACGGGGAGTCTTTAGTTGCTGATGGTTAATGTGGAAACAGACCCGTTGCGAGCGACTTATCTTGTCCTTTATGTATGAGAGTGCACGAAACAGAGTGGCCTTTGTGGTTGGCGCTCCATGGTAAAGCTACATATTGAACACCTGGGTTCAACCCTCGCAGGATGGGTTGGCGCTGTTAAGTGATTTTAAAACGGTCCTATCTGAATGACGACTTTGGTCCCAAAACACAAAATGAATAGCCTAAAGTGAGCACTAATTAACTGAATTATTACATGGAAGTGAAGCCAAATCATCACAAATTTAACTAAGAGTTGTACCATGATTCACCGAGTGATAATCTGTGTCTCTACCTCAAGACCATCCGATTTCTCTTCGAGAGGCAGAGAGAGTTTCGGATTTCAGAAGCATGTGCCGACATTGGTAAGCGCGTCATGGAATTAGCGCCATGATGACTTAATTCCACGAGAGGGCGCCCTGGTACACCCGCTGTCAAAAAAGGTAGATCCACCCACAGACCTATAGACCCACCTTCTTAGACGCTGTTGAAATCTCGTCGTCCTGATGTGTCCAGCTTGGTTGCGACGCAGTTATCCCCTCCTTTTTATGACCAAGCAAATCACGTTTTGATCAAATCTTTTACTGCGCGGTTGCAAACGAGCCTATTGTCTCTGATTTCCATGACCTGCAGGAGGAGCTGTGGTGAGAAGAAAAGCAAGCTTGTTGTGACTTGAATGCTCACTAATGGGTTGATGTAGCCTACTGTAGTTCAACTTTGGAGATTGTATTTATACAGTATGCAGCATCTGCACGCCCTCTCTCTCTCTCTCTCTCTCTCTCTCTCTGATACACACACCTGGCCATCCCTCTCCCTTTTCACCTAGCCGACACAGCATTAAGTCATTTTGTAAAAACATGTTATAGGCTACTTTTGTTTCTTCTTTAAAAAAAAAAAAAAAAAAAGTTAGACCTTCATTATTTCATGTTACAGCAGGGCCTACTAAATCTAAAAAAAAAAAAAAAAGCCTGTTGATGATAGCTTATTAGAGAAACGGTAGACTATATGGTTATTATAGGCCTAATAGTTGTAATAGTCTTTACTATTAAGGGAATTATTATATTAGTAAATGTAGATCTAGTCTGTTGAGTTGCTTGTTTGTTTATTTGTTGTGGTAGACTAGGGCTAGGCCTACACAGAATAGAATGAAGCAGCACGTGCCTTTATGGAGAAACTACCCGTATGTTGTGCATCAGGACTGTATTTTTGAGAAGCTGTCGGCTGCGGGCTGTATCTTTCCTGGGGTGCATTTCTGGAAGGCGTAGTTGCTAACTGTTAGCTACTTTGTTGGTTGCAATGCGATTTCCCATTGGCAACTACTGAAGTACGCTTTCCAGAAATGCACCCCTGATTGGAGTTGGTAAGTCGTGCGCTTTGTGTGGACAGCCGACAGATAGCGCCACCGCCTAAAGACTGCTTGGTCTAGGCTACAACTCGGTTGTTTTCTCACGGCCACCATAGACAACAAAGAGGACAGTGGACGCTTGGCTCTTAAACTTATTTCCTGGTGGCTCCTGTGTTTACTATGGCTGCATTCAATAGATAGTGAAACGAGGCTGTGATTTCAGCATGCAAACGAATCAACAACTGCGTTAATGATGGTAAATGGACATTTCGCGCTGATTTACAAAGAGACCGAGAGCGCAAACGAGACTGGACAGGATTTATCGGGCTAACCGCCAGATAGCCAGGTTTACCATACGTTTGACACAGCTCCATGTGCGGCCGGACACTGCGCCTTCTTTAGTGTTTGAAACAGCAACGAGTTAAATATTCTCATACCACTGGCGGCGTATCTCTGCGGGGTCGTAGAACGAAGGGTTGTCCCAGTCGGCTTACTACATAGGCGAAGTTGAGAACAGCCTAACTACTACCAGACACAGACCTCTACAGCTCAAGTATGACTGGTGAGTTTTTCAAGATGTTTATTCAATCCCCTCAGTCTCAATTTGAGAACATACCCAGAGAAGCGAATCTAGACGCATGCTACAACTTTCTTTTCTTTTGCGCATTGTCTTATTTGGTTAGGCCTACACCAAATGCGTTGCTTTGTAACCTATGTCCCAAATTAAGCACGATAACTCACCCTCACCTGGAACCTACATATTTCCCGGCACCAAAGAAGTCACTTGGTCCATATGTAATAACACAGTCTGAAAGCAGGCGGAATCCGTCTCTATGGGACTCGTTTCTTGTGTGTTTCCTGACTCGTGTCCGAGCAAACCGAGTTTACAGAAAACCTTTGCCTTTTAACTTAATCTTCATCGACCCTTTATAAAGAAGTCTGTTAACGCGTATGCTGTCTGTGTGCCTAGTGTGTTCATGTGTCACCATGTAATCTCCCATTGAAACGGTGCCCCAGATTACTGACACCACACTCGTGGTCACTTGTGGCGTGTCAACGGCACGAGCCCCCTCTGGTGTCATGTGTCATCGTACTGTAGGATAGTACATTTAGATTTGGGGTGGTATCTACGGCACTAGAGAAAAGGAAAGCGCATTTCACATGATCCGGTTGCTTCACTCCAAATCATGAGACCGATGATGGGTGTTAACCTGCCCACCACCCTATGTCATTAACGTTGCAACTTTAAAAGAGGAGCTGTCCAGTCTGATACAGCATTGCCACGCAACTTGGCTTATATCTTTCAGGCTCCGAGATGGACGTGAACGTCACCTTCGAGATGAACTCAACCTTCGATTACGTTGACGACTATAAGATGGCAACGTGCGTCCCGGCGCACGAACCGGTCTTCATCCAGGTCATGTTTTACGCCGCTCTGGTGCTTGGACCGCTTGGGAACGCATTGGTTCTGGCTGTTCTCTGGCAGAAAAGACGCAGCTGGAGTGTGACCGACACCTTTGTGCTCAATCTCGCACTGATGGACATTCTGCTGCTGTTGAGTCTGCCGTTTTGGGCAGTGAATGCTATTACTGGATGGACTCTCGGGACCAAATTTTGCCAGTTTGTTGCTGTCATGTTTAAGGTAAGGGGTGTACTAGGTAGGCCTACAGATGAACTATGATATGTTGCTAACATGGTGGTGAATTAAGTTTGGTTTCTTTTAATCCGTTAAAACACAGTGTCAAACAGTTTTTGTTACCAGAATGGCAATGACCGAGTCGTAGTGTATTACTAAAGGCCCTGTGTGTTAAGTCATAGTAGAGTAGTACTACGGTAATTCAACTTTCAGTGACTATTACAGCGTGCCTCAGATGGCAGGCGCAGTGTGCATATGGGGTTAAAAAGTTGGCTATTCTGGAAAATGGAATGTTAAAAACTTGCCAGACACTTTCAGAAATTCCAATGTCCTTAATCGCTGGTCTCTCTGTCCTCTAGATGAACATCTACTTCGGGATGTTCCTGCTACCCTGCATCAGCGCCCATCACTTTCTACTGATTGTGAGGAACTTCCGCGTGTACTCGCTGGAGAGGTTGTGGGCACCTCACGCCACCTGCCTGGCCGCGTGGCTGGCCTCCTTCCTCCTCTCCATCGGGGACTGGATCAAGCTGGAACAAGTCAGGGACCCCGCGTACCTGGACCGGGAGTGGTGCCCTCTTGCCATATCCAGGAGTCGTGGAGGCGCCGGTGTATTCCTTACAGTAGCCGTCATCGTGGTGGTCGGCTACGCCTTGCTGCTGGTGTATCTGCAGAGCCGAAACGGAGCCAAGGATAAGAAGCAGACTAAGAGGCGAAAGGCTGTGTGGCCCATCCTGGCCCTCACGGCGGTCTTCTTCCTCAGCTGGGCGCCCTACAACATGGCCCTGGTGGCGGATCCCCACCCGTCCGGAGCCGACGACTGCCCCGAGAGCCAGCGCACGGCCAAGGAGATGGCGTTGATCGCCACGGCCGCCGTGGGCTGCATGATGTGCGTCGCCAAGCCTTTCCTCTACCTCCTCCTGACCAGCGTGTTCCGGACGCGGGCGCTGGACCTGCTGAGGTGCCGCAGCAGCCAGCAGACCGATCACAAGGTCTCGCTGTGGGACTCCGGTGGCGAGGAGGAAAAAGAGGAGGATGGTGACGCTGCTGATCAGCAGAGATTTACACAGAACAAATGTTAAGACTGTCAGGCAGAGTTTTTTTCAGGGAAATGAAATGAAGAGGACACAGAACGGAGCTTTTACATGTGCACAAAACTTGACCATAATGGAGATGTTTAAAGATGTCTACATGTGGAACTTGGGACACAGAGCGGAACTTTAACATGTGCACAAAATTTCAGTCATAATGGAGATTTTTAGGGATGTGTACATGTGGAACTTTGGCATTTGGGATGTCCTCCACATCACCTGTTGACCTAACAGGCAGGTGGTATACCTGTTCCTTTCAGTTCCGTGTTGGACATTCGAGATCAGCAAACAGCTATCCAGTAGCATGCATGACCTTGTCTAGTTTCAGTTGCAAAGTAAACAAACAAAGCACAACCTGTGGAAAGTCACGAGGTTAGGCAGAGAAATTAGAACANAGGGAGAAGGGTCAGTCTCATTGGTTCCCATTGTAGCCAGTTAGCTTTGCATGCATACTGCAGTAACGAGCGTAGGCCAGTCCTTCATGTGGGAAAATGTATGGAATGGAAAGGGGAACCCATGCTAAATACATTGCTACTGCCATTTCCAGTCACAAATATTATCAACAAAACATTCCTGGTAAGCACTATGACTGTTGTTTAACAATAGGCTGTATTGACAAATCGTTCAGGTGTGTAGTTTTACAGCAGGTTAGAAGATTTCAACCTGTACTCGCTAGCATCGTGCAAATTTTTATCGGTTTGGCCGCATAAAAATTGAGCTTTGTGACCCAGTATATAATAATCTAGTGGCGCAAAATAATCGAAACGCTACTCAAATGGGGTCTTATTATTTCTAGCTTCGAACTTAATATTAATATTTCAGGACAAAAAATGATAAAAAATCACAAAAATTATAATGGTAAAAAACTCCATTGACACCCATTCATTTTGCACTGTCCCGTGGTTAGGGTTAGCCAGTTGTGGCTAGTAGCAAGTTCCGTGAGTGAACACCCCCTGGGTTAAGTATATCTGTTGATCATGACACTGACTCCTCTACAGCCCAACACTTCCTGTTTCCTGTTGTGTTCAGGCTTGACACTTTAGTTGCATGTAACATGTTATTGGTTATACAAGGAGGTGACAGAGTGCTAATGATCGTGGATAATAATAATAGTGATAATATCAACTGTGATGGTGTGAGAAGTGGATGGCGGTCGTTGACGATGTCATGTCACCGACCAGTGAGCATTGACACTTGTCGTCTGCTAGTTTCACAGCTATCAGGTCTGTTCTGAGCGTGTCAGCTGTAATGAGTCAACAGGTTTCTCTTCCGTGTTTATATGTGGCTCTCATGGCGTCAGGGCGGTTAGACTCTCAGTGTTACAACCTGGCTCTGTTTCACTTTGCAAATGTCAGAATGTTTTGTATTACCACTGAAAACCTAACCACACACTACTGTGCCTCTTTTTTAAAGGAAAAATGCAACTTTCAGTTTCATTCTTTGTCAAAACAAGCTGTAATATAAATTCTAGATCAGATGAGAACCAAATCTTCTAAGTGGCACAATTTCTGGTCAGCACAGTGTTTTCTAAGCTTTGTGACGTATATGTCGCTTGACATTACGTAAATCTGTACTTTTCAAACTTTTACTTCTCAAGTGCGCTTCACTAGTGGATGGTTTCACTTTCCAAATATGTGGAAAATCCACCCAGACATGAGGTCGCTTCTTCTTCTTCTTCTTCTCATCACATGAAGCCGCTGACACAGGCAGAGTGTAATCTGTTGGAAACTACCCCGCGGATCAGCTAGACCTCTCTCCCCTGAGCAGGCCCAGTCATGCTAGCGCAGCTGGATTCTCCTCCAGCAAAATTTCACAGCTGGAGTTTTTTTGAGTGAAGGAAAGGGAAAAGGGAAGTGAAGAAATTTGAGTGGATATCACTTGAGGACAGAAAAGTGCTTACGACTCAACACAATCACACACACACACACACACAAGCACGCACGCATGCATGCACACACAGGCACACACACGCACACACGCACACATGCACACACAGTTCAATTCCCCACAAGCTTTTTTCTTTGTGCTTGCAGTGTCATGACTTTAACTTGTTTTGTAGCAAGCGACTTCCTAGGGCCAGGGAGGCAGAGAAAAAGAGACAGACAGAGAGAGAGAGATGATGATGATGATGATGAAAGCGCAGAGAGATTGCGAGAAAGAGAAAGGGAGAGAGAGAGAGAGAGTACACCAGGAATGTGACTTTTACCGCCCGTTGGTTTCACAGGCGTAATCTTCTCATGCCCTGCCAATACTCGTCCCGGGTTTTAAATGGCCTCCTCTGTTTGTCTTCTCATGACACTGTGGCCCTCTTTGTGAGCCGTCCTGTCTCTCACAGTCCCCCGCGGTGACCAGGAGGGTGACGGCATAAAGGACGCCAAGGACGCGGGAGGGATGTGTGACTCATCCGTCACCTGATCTCTGATGTGTTTGTGTGTGGGTCTCTCTCTCTTGTTTTGTCTTCCTCTGGTCATGTTGTTGTGGCAGTTTATTGTTGCTACATGCCGTAGATGCTCACAAAGACTCTTCAGTGTAGGAAGCCGACACACAGCTGAGTCACGGGCAGTTTGTTGACTCACATTGAGGGAGTTTAGGCCCCGAGTAAGGACAATCGTTGCTCAGAAAGTATGTAAAACTCATGCAAACACAGCCACTGCTGAAAGCCTGCGCATTGATGACATATGCCCTGCGGTAGTAAGATGAATCTTTTGCCTTCTCTTGTGCTTCACTGGTGTGTCCGTTCTTGGAGTCTTGGTCCACTGGCGTGCACAGCAGGGCTCTTTTTGGCGTCAGAGGTTGCCTTTTAGGTCATGGGGTTCAACTTTTTGGAAACACATTCAGAAGGAGGTCTGACTTCAAATGTGACCATGGTGTCATCTGTCCACTGTGTCTTCACACTGCCTCAGAGGTTAGGAAACAAACAGCACCCCTATTGCAACAACACCACCATCAAGTAATGCATGACCCAAGCAAACCCTGGTCTTCCCCACTGTGTGCCATTGCAATGGCCTAGTGCAGTGTCATTGTCTATGGGAGTATACAGTGGTCTTCTGGTGTGTTGTCAGATTGGGCGGTTGGGCTGCTTGGGATAGCCGTCTGCGGGTAGAAACGGGAAAAATCGATGATTTGGCGTTTTTTCCTGCAGTTTTATGCCCATAGAAACCAATGCAATTTGTTGAAATCGGGCGGAATTTAGTGGTGCCAGGTGGTTTTTGAGCACCTTTTGGGCTGGATTTTGTCAGACACATCTGGCAACACTGGTCTTCTGCATCCCTATCTGCTTTATGGCTACAGTTGCCTTTAGTAACCATTATCTAGCTCAGCATGTCTCCCAGGAGACTGTGCCTCTCGTCATTCACTCACTGTAAGGCCCCAGATAAGAGCATTGACTAAATCATGTTTAATCTCATGTCATATTGTGGGCAGCTAATTGAGTCCTATGTGTTTGCCCTCCACATCACTATACTCCATCCAAATGTGTTTATTAAGCTCTGTGTGTTAATAGAAATGGTGTCTATAAAAAGCAGACGAGGAGCTACTTGGTTCTCACAGCGTTGCTTTAAAAGCCACATTTGGTAGCTTGTTCTCTGAGTTACAATGACGTTGAAAGCAGCTATCTCTGTATTTCCAGTACAAGCTGTGTGCTGTACGGTTCAGCTATTCTGTCGTCAGTGAGGTGGGTTGTTTAGCTATGAGTCAAATGATGTGTTGTACTGTATGTTTTTTGATAAAGAGGACTTAACTAAACGTTTCAACTCTTTATGACAGATGTATAGGTATTTCATGATGGGAAATATGTTATATGATCACTGCCATTTGTAAACACTGTTAAGAATATGATGTATTTACCATTATTTTATCTACTGCAGTTCTGCCTATTCCACCACAGAGTTTCTCATATTGCTGTGAAATCATTCAGGTACTTTTAGTTAATAACATAGGCCTATATTTTTAATTATTTACTTTAAAATTCAATATGTCCTGGGTGTGGGAGAAATAACCTATTTTGAGAGAATGTAAAATAATATTAATTGGGAAATTGCAGTCATGAAAGCGGTTAGTACTACAAGTACTGTACTAAGTTTCTATATTATTAAAATGTCTGATCAATGTCCCGTTACCTCTTGTTTCCGGTTTTAAAGCTACAAAATAAGGGAAATCAATGCGTTATGATCACATTGAATGTATTGGCACTAGACAATCCCAAAGCCCCTTGGGGGACAAAGATACACTTTTTCTAGAGTTAAGTTGCTGTAGCCACCTGCTTTGATCATTTGACACCTTGAGAGCTGTGAGGATTTGTGGAGATGCTTGAAATATTTGTGAGACATGTTTGCGTTTTGCTGATCCTGCAGTTCTACTGGTCGATGTTGTCTATTGGTTAAGTTTGTCTGTTTATATAGCTCCACTGATTGACCACTTTTTTGTTTGGTTTTCATTGCAAATGCAAATGTCTTGTTTGAATGCAGTTGATGAAATACACAAATTGTTCAAGAATTATTTTGCACACGTCACCCTTCAGTGTGAAATATTGCCTGTAAGAGCACAATTAAGTAAGCTAGGGGGCAAATATAATAAGCAATTCGAAGGAGCGCTATGGAAATGGGCTTTGTCATATACACCAAGTATTGTTATTGTATTGGACAAAACATGTGAAGCTATCATATGTTGGATGATGTGCAGTATATTTAGCAGAATGTAGCCATAACTACTCTTCACTATTTATATTCATATTTTTCTTCTCACATTGAATGCATTATTTAAGGAGGCAAACAAACCATCAAGGAGTGACGCATGGCAACCATGTACTTAGGACAATGGAGTCGGATGTCCCTTCATTCAGAGGAAATGGGAGTACCAAGTGCTCCGCTATGATGGCTTTAAGGAAAAGACACTGGCCTTGACATGTGGAAAGAGTTCACGTATTCTTATTTTTTTAATTCCCACAAGAGACTACATTTGTCATGTGATGTGAACATGATCCTCTGCATTGTATTTCGCTAGTTTTGCAAATTTGTATTTAAATAAACATCTGTGTCTGTGACCTGGGTTGGCGGCTGTTGTGATGGTTGGTTTT
This sequence comes from Engraulis encrasicolus, assembly GCF_034702125.1. NCBI lineage: Eukaryota > Metazoa > Chordata > Actinopteri > Clupeiformes > Engraulidae > Engraulis > Engraulis encrasicolus. Next base: position 50,957,170 of record NC_085861.1, on the reverse strand, counting down.
GTTTATCCAGGTGAAGCAGGGGCCCCTCCCCAGAGTCTAGACAGAGCTATGACGTCAGACAGACAGAGGCACACTGATGAGCAGTGTGTGACGTTGTAACGTGATCTTATCATCCTATATAACTAGGGCACTCATACATAGGTAACAAGTAACAACCAAGGCACTCTTACAAAGGGTGTGTGTGCTCACGAGGGCTGTGTTATTTCTGTCACTGCACATTGACTCGGTTGTCAGGAATTTAAATTGTTAAGTGGTGGGGCAACAAAGTGGGCACAAATCCAAACTCTGGTCATGTAAATAAAGACAAATGAAATCTGTGATGAGTGAATTCTTAATTGGTATAGTAATAAATTACAGAGACTGAATGTGAGTACAAGCAACTAAGTAATGAAGGTTAAACCATGCACTGTTTCAGCTATCACCATCTGTCAAATGATGTAGAAGTTTGAATAGAAAGTGTGCACCACAAGACTCCAAAGTAGTTCCTTTCACCAGAAAATTAGAATGCAACTCATGCTGAACACAACCAGGGCACTACCACCCCCCCCCCCTCTCTCTCTCTTATACACACGCACACACACCTTTATTTTTTGAGGAGAATTTTACTCCTATACACTATAAACACTATACACACTCCTTTACACACCTATAATGAAATGTAATAAGAGAAATCTTGAATCTTGAAGTGGTCCTTGGTGAGATCTACTAGAGGACTACAAGAAGTGTTTAACATCTTCAGAATTTTGTAGAAATACTGTAATACCTGCACTGTATAGAATCTTGACTGAAAAATTAAAGAAACAGGATTATAACGGGGTAATCCCACAGCAATATTATTTACAACATGATACCCAGCCAGTAAAATCGTCCACACATATTACTAATTTACCATTACGAGAATTTGGTTCATGGTGATGTTTTTTTTACATAACCAAACTGTCAGTGTTCACATGAATGACCAAATACAATGTAACACAATTAACAGGGACCTTGACAGTTTGTCATATATGGTAAAGGTCATAACATTTTGAAACCAGAATTCAGACTAACAAGTCCTCTCCACAACATGAGTGTGCAGCCTTACAGTAGGCTACAACGCCTACTGACCTCAATTTAAGTATGGTGTTTAGAGGGCTCTTTAACATTTACTTCACTCTGCTTTCATTAAATATCTCTGCAGTCTCTTGCTTTATGGAAACTCATCTTCTTTCTGAACTCTTGGTGTTTGTTAACTAGGCTACAGCACTTCATTTGTAGAACACTTTTTTTTTTTTTTACAGTAGGCTACTGGCTTTGATCCATATCTTAATAACGGGCTGACTGTTCCTCTGATGTGTTCAAAGACTATTAAGTATAAGGTCTCTGTGCACTGTAGATTACGTACGATGATAATAGGTCTGTTTCCTAGAGCAGAGTCCAAATTGAACAGGATATGGTGCCTTCTTGGCGTGATTAACTTATTACAATGATACTATTGGGCCAATGGGGGATATCAACGGTAAATAGAAAATTTCTGAACAAATTTGAACATGTCACCACATTTGTGATGAACAAATCTTAATATGTTACGTAAGACTGTAATGCCTTATCAGTTTTATTATTGAGCGTTTTCAGCAGAATGAGTGAGGCCTGGCGACAAGCCCATCTGCAGTTAGAGGCTACAAAGGCAGCACAGTAAATCGTTAATTGGGTTCATCGTTATCAAAGACCTGACACTCTACAAGAGACCTATTACGATTTGCCTACTCATCCATTTTTAACTTAATTAATACATCTAACACTGTGCGGTCTGGGTCTCAATTCTGATTGGCTGATTGGCAAATCCACACCATTCCAAATTAAGATTTTATGTGTGTCTAAATTAGACCCGGCACATCTACTACTACTTGCCTACCATTACTATACTGACAATAAGATTTGGACTTTCCTAAAAGTAACAATAACTTGTGAAAACACATTAGGAAAAAAAATAAAATCTGACTTCAAATGTGACCATCGTGTCATCTGTGTTCGCCCTGCTCAGAGGTTAGGAAACAACCAGCACCCCTATTGCAAAAGTACCATCAAGTGATACAAGCAAATCCTGGTCTTCCCCACTGTGTGTCATTGCAGTGTTCTAGTGCAGTGTCATTGTCTATGGGTGCTGCCCATGTGAGACCATAGGTACTTTGTTCCCCCTTGGGATTTTAAATCTTTTGTCATTTTTTTACTGAGACTAAATGGGAGACTAAATTTTTTAGTACACTTTTGTCCAAAAAATAAAGTCTCTTGACTTGGACTTGAAAGGTGTTTATTATTATTTGGTTGGTTGTGGTGAGAGGTGATAACTTATCCGTTGTCCAGACCAGTGAAAGGTGCACACCCAGGCTCTTACGCCCCTCTAAAGAAAGTTGAAAGTATCACGAGAAAGACCACTCCCCATGACATTTTAAAATGTTCTTAAGTGTTTGAACTTTTAAAAAATCTGCTACTGACTGACATTGCAACTGGGTGAAATTGAGACAGACAAGTTCAGAAATGCTGCGTTCTTTGTACCAGGAATGAAGATGATCCAGTTGAGCTGCTTTGTCAAGTTGATTGTTTTTTTTTCTCACACAGAAGCCTTGAGAGACCTGACCACACACTAAAGGAAGTGTAGGCCTACCTCCTTCCTCATTTAGAGATACAGATGCACACACACGCACAAACATGCACACACACACACACACGCATGCATGCAGACACGCACGCACGCACGCGCGCGCACACACACACATTTATCCCACTGAATCAGTTAGAAATTAATTTTAAAGTAATATGGCACCCAGTCATAACTCCCGAGTAGCATAATATGCTGTCATGAGAATAGAACTCGTTTCCAAGAGTTTTAATCATTGAGATGTGAACTTAATACTGTAGGCCTATTTCATGGTCTGTAGGCCTACACCGAAATGGGTGTGCCAACAATATACAGTGACTTTCCTCATCTGTCACAAATGTCATGAGAACAACAACATGATGGGACTTGTCTGACACGTGTTTGTTTCAGAGTGAGTCATGGTTGAGGTGTCGCTTCTATATTGATATTTTGGTGCTATGCTCTATTTCCTCTTACAGTAGGTTAAATAAGTGACTCGCAAACACCAACACATTAGAATTGTGTTCAAAATGTAACCGTGAGATTGAGATGTTATGCATCCTGCACTTTTGTATTGAAAAGTATCTCACCAATACAGTTGCTGTTAGCCTATTTGTATACAAATGATAGGCTACATATTGCATTATGAAGAAACAGTAACCCTTCCTCACACTACCACCAGAGCAGTTCATTTGGCATAGTAGCATAAAATCATCCATTTGTCATCACTAGGCTGTGGATGGAGGATCGGTTGACACTGTAACCCATTTCCTCCCCCCCTCTTGTTGTGTATTGCAACATTTTAGCAATGTGTCTTCCAAAATCCGGCGCCTTGTCTTGTGTCTGAAGAGTCACATGGTTGAGTGTTTTTTTTTTCTTTTCTTTTCTTCAAAGCATGTTCCTCCCCCTGTGTGAATTTGAGGTGTGTTCTGTCATTCCTCTCATGTTGATATTGGTTGTGGTATGCATGAGGTTGTTCATCCAGCTCCACTGGTAAAAGGTGGTCATGAAAAAAGGTTTTAAACTAAGTTAGAAATGGTGGTACTGGTGTGTTAAGGTGCGTACGTACATCTTGAGTATACACAACAGTGCCAAGTCACTGTTGTGGATATACCAAAACTGGCTGGTATGTCAACACCTCATGTTATGCATCTCCCTACCATGTGACCATATACAGTGCGTCTGGTGTCTGGTGCAGGAGTGGAGACTCCGAGCCAGAGCTTTGGTGGTTCCTGCTGCCACCATGTGGTCGGGTGCTGCAACTGACAGACCTCATGGTATAATGACCTAACAGCTTCAACTACCTGAGGAAAATGGCAAAAAATAGCCTAGGTACATAATAACACAGTGAGTTGTATAAGGAACAAGTGCGTAATCCTGAATAATGTTGATATGCAGAGGCGGTTCTAGAAGGGGGTCAGGGTGGGCCACGGCCCCTGTAGAATTGCTCCTGGCCCTGTTGTGGCCCCTGTATTAAACAGCCATTGGCCAGTATTCTTTTTTTACTGAAATATCTAAATATCAATTAAAATACATAAACTAGAATAGTGTACCTGTTTTTCATTAAATATGCCCCCTTAAAACACATTAGGCCAACCTCAGGCCCCCTGGCAATTTTGGTCTTTAACTGCCACTGTTGACATGAGCCAATGCATTGTGACGGTATGTCAAACCCTAAAAATTCTACATCATTGTGCAGTCACGGGACTGTAAGAGACATTCTGTGAGACTGTGTGTATGACAGCACAACTCTAGCGTCGCGCCATCCTACTTACGCCAAGAGACTTCGCTCTGCACTACAATGAAATGGTAGTATTATGGGATGGTCAGGACCTGGCTAGCACAACTCACCCATTTAGTATATTTTAGATTGGAGGTGGTTGGTCTTGGTGTTTATTATCTGCATCCACCATGTTTTTAACAGCTTCTTCCCAGTAACAGTGAGGCTGTTGGCAAAAAGAACATTTGACCCACTTTTTTATTCTTTTGACCTCTTAGATTTTTTTTTATCACTTTTTAATGTATTTTGTCTTTTTTACTATTTTTCAATTTATTTATTAACTCAGATGGCCTGCACAAGATTTACTATGTGCTTGGACTACTAAGAATGGCAAATAAAGAACTTTGAACTTTGAACTTGTAGTATAGTATCTGTCATAACACAGAATATGGTCATTTTACCCATCCACACGCTCTGCTCTCCCTGATACAGTTAGGATACACTGATGTCTCACACACACTGAACGTGGAAAGACGTGTTGAACAGTGTGCAAAAGAGGATACAGTAGGGAAATCCGAAATGTAAAACATATATTTGTACCTTTTAGCCATCTTTGAAATGGTTTGTATATCATTTGAGGGATCGCTGACGTTTGAATGCACAATCTCATACATTGCGTTTGCATGGGCACTTTTGTTTTAAAATGAAATATGATTATCCTATAACAAACTTTACATGGCCAGTTTCCTTGTTTAATTGGTTTGTATTCATGGACATTTTAAACCAAATCAATTCAAATATGTAAGACACTTACATTGAAGGAGATTAGTTGATGTTTACATGGTGCATGTTTAATCTGTTTATACATTTAATCGGATTAAAAGTGCCCATGTAAACTCAGCAATTGTAATAGACTTACTGTAAGTCCTCCCCAAAACAGGTTCAGAGGACCATGTACTAATATAGTTTGTCTAGACTCTATAGTTTGTGTGACAAAGTAATGTCAAAATAAATCACGAGCAGCCAGTGTGTGATGTGTTTTTTGCGTCTTTAATGCAAAATATGTACAAATATATCTAAAAAAATATGTAGAATAGCATATAGAAAAATATATATCTATTTTGTTACAATTAAAACTAACACAGCACTAACACAAAAATACATATAAATGTATTTGGCCTCCATATCGTAATAAAACACAAAAACAAAAACAAAATGTACCAGGAAGTAAGGGTCGATAGATACCACAACCTTCTTTATGTACAGTTGTTTTTGTAACTGCCACATGACACTGGCCTCGACACCATAATAAAACAACAACAAACTATGCAGTCGCCTCCGACTGCTAAAGGTATATCCCCAAAACTACTACTAATTACAACTATATAATATAAAAAATATATAGAAATGTATTTGGCTTTGATATCATAATAAAACACAAAAGCTAAAATCCTTGTAGGCCTACCAGCAAATGAAGGTTGATAGATAACACAACCTTCTTTATGTACAGTACGCACAGTTGTTTTTTAACTGCCACATGACACTGGGCCTCAACATCATAATAAAACAAAACAAAAATTGTACCAGAAAATAAAGGTCGATAAGTACCGCAACATTATTGTTTTTTGTTTTTCGTTGTGTACCGCTGTTTCTCTCCCCCGCAGGCCACTGGATTTCAATATCATAATAAAACACAACAACAAAATACCTTGTACAGCAAATAAGGGTTGGTATAAATACCACACCATACAGTACATTTCCCCTTAATGTACCTGTATACAGAAATGATGCCGCCCCTGGGCCAGACACAAAACGCACCTTGACCCTGCTAATCAGACATGCTAAGAACACTAACTACACACAGTGCTCACAGCTAGTAGGTAATTGGACACTACGATACACCCCAGTCCTGTCCCCCCCATGCTATAGAGTTGGGATGCTATAGAACTTTAAACGTATATAGTGTGTGCGCAGAGGCACAGCAACACATTTTTGGCAGGGGGTGCTGTTGGTGGGTAGACAATTTGTGACAATTTGGGCGGTGGGTCCGGGAGCAACTCATGAAGCATCTTGGAAAGATTATTAATGCGAAGGCGGTTTTGAAGGCTGGTTTGGGTCGTGGTTGGGGGGCCATGTTGGCCCGGCCCCTTTGGCCCTCTTGGGCCCCCGGACCTGACATTGTACACTATATTGCCCCCCTAGGCCTGAGCCCGGCTGGCCTGTGCATTAATCCACCCCTGCCTGTATACGGTCGATTTTTTTAACTGCATATCACTGCCCTAAACTCCTCAGTGGGTCTGAAATCACAGGAGTTACAGTTAACTTTGACAAGGGGACAAACGGGTCTTTTGTCCCAGGCCCAAGGAGAATGGGAGGCCCAGAATTGAGTCCTCATATTCTGTGTATTTGGTTGGGGGCCCTTTTAGATGACTTCCCAGACCTTGCCAAAACTGTCAGTAGCCCTGCCAAGATGTGTGTGTGTGTGTGTGTGTGTGTGTGTGTGTGTGTGTGTGTGTGTGTGTGTGTGTGTGTGTGTGTGTGTGTGTGTGTGTGTGTGTGTGTGTGTGTGTGTGAGAGAGAAGCTCTTCAGAACGCTGAGGTGTGGGTGGTGTCTGTCTCCGACCACATGGAGCTCCTGCGCGACACCTGCGAGCCCATCATCTGACTCTTCACGGGGCAGTGCAGTTTCTTCAACATCTCCACCAGGTGGCGCCGGAACTTCACCCCCACAAAGGCGTACAGCAGGGGGTTGACGCAGCAGTGCATGTAGCCCAGGGTGGAGGTGACGGTCAAGGAGATGTCCAGAATGGTGGCCGTGCCGCAAGGCGCTAGCACACTGGTCTGGTTGGTGAAGACGGTGTCTGCGATCAGGGTGAGGTTGTAGGGCGTCCAGCTGACGAAGAAGGCCACGACCAGGGCCAGGATCACCCTCATTGCCCTCTTCCTCTGGAGGCTCTTGGTGCTGCGACTGAGGCGCAAGAGGATGCTGGTGTAGCAGAAGACCATGACGACGGACGGTACGAAGAAGCCCAGAATGTGGTACAGCCAGCGGAATGCCTTTTTCCAGGCATCAGCATTGGCCGTGGGGTAGTTAGGCATACACTCCGTCTTTTCTCTTCTGAGATCATAATTAGCTTCTAGGTAGAGCCAGTCGGGGATGGAGAGGACGAGACAGGCGAACCACACGGTCAGGCAGCTGGCCTGTATCGCCCATGGCTTCTTCCGTGAGTACATCTGCACGGCATGAACGATGGACATGTACCGGTCCACACTGATGCAGGCCAGCAGGAAGATCCCACAGTAGAAGTTGATCTGCATGAACAGGCAAAATAGTGCAAAGGTGTATCTCAAGACTACCTAAAACAAGTAATGTGGTGTTCTACAACATAAAACAGTTGCTTCTAAATCAGTTGCTTCTAAATCCGTTGCCTTAGAACAAAACAGTTACATTGTTCAGCAGAGATGGCCAAAGTAAAAGTATAGTAGAAGTAAAAACAAAACCTGCCATATAACAGTTTCCTTCCTACACATAAGTAGGGTTAAAGGAGCACTCCTGCCAATTTCAATATTCTGTTGTATTGCTCACGCTACCATTGACTAGTCATTACCCGGTGATGCTGCATTTTTTTGGCTCAGCCCTTTCCGAGATATGAGCTATTCTAATGGGGGCAGCTTTTGTTTACATTTTTAAAAAATCTTAACATAGGCCTTCTCCAAATGTTTTCCCAAAAGGTATCACTGTCTGCTGATGTTGCATAACCTCTTGGATGTTTTTTTTTTTTAAAGGCCAACTTCCGATAAAACACAGTTTTACTCACTCCTTTTGAAAATCGGATGGTCACTCCAAATTCAACTCACATGCAAGGCTTTCATAGCGTTGCATCACCTCGCCTGGCTGTGTTTCCCAATTTACGTAAATAATGCAGAGAAATGAGCGAATCACGAAAGGCTTTCTGTGTTGCGTCACATCGAAAGAAGGCGTTGGCCGCAAAGGTTTATGTCGACCCAATTTTCTAAAAACATGTTAAGTAATTTTTTTCTGCTTGTTTTCAAAACAAGCAACGCCTGGTGGCCCAAAACCTAGCTTAGCTTAGCTATCAGCTGGTTTGTACTCTCAGATACACACACAGCACAAAGCCTCATACATACAGCCCACCCACTCTGGTCGCTCCATGCCTGCAGTTCGCCTAGGGGTCGCTGTCGAAAGACCTGAATGGAGCCTGCACGCCTCCGTTGGCGCCCCTATAGTGCAGTTCCACCAGGGGAAGTGGAGACTCCATTACATTCTCTTCAAGAACAGGAGGACTGAGCCAATCAGAGACGCATTTCCACGAGAGCAGGAGGAGTGAGCCAATCACAGACGCATATACACGAAAAAAAAGGAAGACCCTCTCGTTTCTCCACAAGCCACCTCTGCTAGCTTGCAAAAACGTCTTGAAACAAAGCAACCAGCACGTTTTTTAAAACAGGACCAACGCGTAACACATTCAATAACAATGGGGAACACAGCAATATTAATGAAATGACGTTGAGAGCACATCTTTAATGTAAACGAACACCTGCCACCATTACAATGACCACGGTCTCAGAAAAGCCTGAAGAAAAAGAAAAAATTATCTCAGGTACTGAAAAGTCCATGGTAGTGTGAGCATTACAACTGCATGTTGAAATTGGATGAAGTTACCCTTTAACTTGACTGATAACTGGTGTACAGTTACTATTGAGTGATGTACCTGATGTACTAGTGCTGGTTGGATCAGATTTGATGGCGCGTTTTCTTTTTAGATTTTTGTTTCAGTAAAAACATCTAGCCATGTCATTAGATAGGCCTACAATGGAATAACTGGTGTAACTGCTATGTAATATCATGTAGGCCTACTAGTGTTGTAGGCCTACTTGCACCACAAATTCACTTCAACCTTTGCTTTAGTCGCCTCTGTTGGTCAGTCAAAATGCACTCATTAAACAGGTTCTGGAGTTTCAAACACAAGCAGGTAATTGGAGTGCTTCTGGGTGCTTCACCTTTTTTCCTTGGTACTCATCAATGTAGGGGCTCTCAAACTTGGTCCAAGTAGACAGATGCTGAGGCACTGAAGGTTGCAAAAAAATTGCAACCTTGACTGCCTCAGCATCTGTCTACTTGGACCAGGTTCTGGAGTTTATTGGATTCCAGTGATGTGGTGAATGGTGATGTGGTAGGCCTACCTGAAACATTGACCCGGCGATCTTGCAGAAGCCTGTGCCAAATATCCAGCCCTGTGACGCCTCCACAGCCCAAAATGGAAGAGTGAGCAGCAGGAGGGAGTCGGATATGGCCAGGTGCAGGATGAAGGTGTCTGTCACGTTCCAGGTCCTCCGCTTCTGCCACAGCACGGCCAGAACCAGGCCGTTACCCACAAACCCCACCAGCACGGCCAACGTGTACAGCACGGGCTTGAAGACCGCCTCGAACGCCATGCTGTCATTCTGATCGCAAACAGTACCGGTACCGGTACTGATGCAGCAGGTGTCATTATCGTCATAAGGATCGCTGTAATTGTCATAATCCTCATAGAAATCTCCAAAGAGTACCGGTAAGTCACTTCCCTGTAGAACCAATTTTCCATTAAGATTTCCCTGTGACAAAAGATAAGCAAACAAACAAAAAACAACAACATTAGGAGATCTACAAACATACCGGATGACACAGTCAGAGTGGCAAAACTCCAACACAAACAGCTGAGCTAAGTAAAGTTAGTGGGTCATGTTCAAGGATGGATTATGACTCCATGGGCCCCTGGGCCAGACAACAAGAACCCGCCCCCCCGATGGAATCATGAGGTTTGACAAGATTTGGGTGTTTACAGAAGATGTTAGAGAGCTTTGGATGTTGGGGGTTTCTCCCCCAAGAAAGTTGGAAAATACACAATATGAATTAACGCAAAATGAGAGCATGAAAATAGACCAATAATGAAGTGGGGGTTTTTGTAGCTCAGAGGCTTGGGTTTCAGGTCGCCCTTCGGTCATGGGGCCCTGGTCCTGGCCGGGTAGGCCCGTGCATGAACCCGTCCTTGGCCATGTTCTCAAGGATGGTTAAATGATTCATTTCAACACATTAACACTGTCACCCCAGTGGCCTGTAGGGGAAAACCTGATTGCAAGTTGGCTCACATTGAGTCACCCCGCCTCATCACCACCCAGACTGACAAGTCTCAATATGAAGTCTAGCATTTCCTGCTGGGACAAGCAAGACTGCAGTATTTGTAAGTAAATTGGAATGATTTTCAATGTGTGTGAATAATTGTACTTTCAATAACTCATTTGTTTGACCTGGTCTGTTGGTAATTAAAATCCAGAACATTAACATTTTATGTTATAGGCCTGTTTTCTAATCGTAGCCTATTTGTAAAGCTTTTAACATTTTTATAACCACACTGCACCTGTCTTGTTATCTGTTGTTTGTATACAGGTATGTTTATGTTTGTTCCTTGCTGCACAATTAATTGCCCTTTAGGTGGCGGTAAAGCTACATTTTTGCTGTGTGAAAAACATTGGACGGCAGTTGATGCGGTTGGCCATGCTAAAAGGCTGGTATGTTTGTACTGATTTAATATGAGTATGTGGCCTCCAGAGGTCACCAGTTGATGTGTTTAAAAACTGTCTAGGTTCATCATTCTAACAGATCTGCTGATCAAAAACAGGGGAAGCACCAACAGGCTATTCTACATCTAGGTTTTAAACTCACGTTGGAGACACCACCAACACCATACTGCCATGACATCCTAAAACAGTGGCCAACAGTAAGAATAGATACATAAATAAATACATTTACTTTGATCACAAAACTGAACTACCGAATAACTAACACAGTGTGCTTAAAAACAAATAAACGAATGCATGCCATGCAGAAACAAATAGAACACAGAAAGCTGCAGCTTCAGCCTGCCAATTGGTACAACACCAAAAAAAGATTGATCTGAGAAACCACAACTCACGGCAGCTGCACGGCTGATACCTCATCTCTCAACATTTTCAACTCAGTGAAAAAGTGTGATAAAAACGTCAACTAGAAAATATGGTATAAGATTGGTGGTTACATCGAAGTGTCTTCCACTTTGATGTAATAAACCGTGACCTCTATTCAGATTTTGTGAGATATGTTACTGTAGGCATACATTGAAAATTGCTAATTACCACAACAAAAATGTCCATATGATTTTACTATTGCTAGTGACTTGGATTAAATAAATAAATAAATAAATAAACAAACGAACAAGCGAGAGAGAGTGAGAGATTGCTGCATGTCAGGCAAATTTTCAATCTTAACTAATAACATTTAGCCTAATTAAAAATTCTAGCTTTTCTTTGATAAGCTTGTACATTGTGTTATACATTGGTGATTGAAAAATATTTAGTGATATGACATTCATATGCTGTCATATGATGTCTTGTTTATGAAAAGTAGATATTTTTCTCAACATGCAAGACAAAAATGGAGAAACGTTTAAAAAAAAAAAATCGGACTCAAAATTCACAGCCGCAGTATCACCCAATGACATAGATTTCAAGAAATTAAAAGTACTTACTAAAAGACTTTCAACTCCCATTGTTGTGCAAAACTTCTGGTGTGACGATCACTAGAAACAGTGGTTGCTTTGTGGTAGATGTGGAGAGGTTCATTTCTCTTCACAGACAGAGGAAAGACGTTAGCCCCAGTCAAACAGGAAGTGATAACATCAATAACACAAAATATGCCTATGATCCATTCATATAATATGACTTTCAAGTGTGCTGATACCATCACTGTCTGCAAATTATGTTCATAAATCTGCTGCAGAGAAAAAGCGAAGATATTTTATTGATTTATTGTGGTGTATAGGTTACAATTCCTAAAATTTTGTCAGCAGCGATCTGCATCTGAAAGTCCTGAAAAGTAGGCCTATCTGTAATACACATTTTGTGCACACAAAGACAACACAGGTAGGATTAAAAAAGGTTCATCTGAAAGGTTCATTTGTCTAATTATTACCATGAGAATTGCTTTCAAAAAAGCAAAGCAAAACTGAATAATGTGTACTTGACATACACCATCTCTTGGAACAGCAATGCATGTGGGCCCCTGGATGGAGAAAATGAGAGCATTTTATAGAAATATTGCTGTTCATGCTTTGAAAGTGATGCTTTGTGTGGCTTCATAATATTAGAAACCAACTTCAGAAGATACCACCAGGTATATGACAATGGGTTGTAGCCTATGTATTTAAGGTATAGTAGATGGATATAATCTGTAATCTTATATCATGACACACATCAATGCTTCAGTCTGAATATCTTTTTGACCCAGAAGATCTTCTGCATCTCTCATCAACCTGTTGGTTGCTGGTTCCATCAATGATTACACTGATGACAGCAGTGGTGATCATGATGATGATGGAGAGGTATGGGCAGAGCCATATAGAGGGGAGAGTTGCGCGATTGGAGAACCAGGAATTAAATTGCAGCCCCACCTTTCAACAAGATCGAGGTCGTGCCTAAAGCTGCTGTCTTTCCATAGACTCAA
>NC_085861.1:50864294-50939294 GCF_034702125.1 Engraulis encrasicolus | reverse complement strand
TTTGTTTACAGTGAACCAAAATGTCAAGATACAGAATATGTCTATTTGACGTCATTGTCCTTTGATGAGCTGAAAGAACTTGCCTGATGGTAAAACAAAATGATGATTTATGCATTCCCTCAAGTTCAACTTTCAAGTTTAAGTTTATTTGTCACCCAAGGGTGAAATTAGGTTTGTAGCAGGTATTTAAAGACATTCAGAACAGACAACAAATAGACTAATAAAATCAACATTGAGACAGGTACCTGGAGTCAACACAGCACAAGGGCATAAGACTGGGACCAATACACAGAATTAAAATCTATAAAGTAAAAAACAATATAAAGTGAGAGGATAAAAGAAAGATAAAAGGTCAGATCAAGATATGGAGATTAAAATACCAGTCCAATATGCAACAAAGGATGCAAAGTGCAGGAGGCAGCATTATTTGTGCAAATTTAACATGTTTATAGCTGTGCAGATGAAGGAGCATTTGTATCTATTAGTCCTTTGGGTTGGAAGTCTAAACCTTCTGGCAGATGGCAGAAGCTCAAACTCCCCATACAGAGGGTGATCCACACAGTCCAAAATCGCAAGCGCTTTCCTTTGGACGTGGTGATAAAACAGTTTGCTGAGAGGAGTCTGCCCCTCAGTAGATAGGCCTACCATTTCCAGAGAAATACTCATGCATTAGCATAATACACCTATGAGCTGATGATAAACACAGGTCTCGTTGACCTTTCTGTAGGAGGTTTCCACTCTCCCCTAGAGAACCTCAACAGGTTCTTTATATCCTACTGATGTCTGTGGCATTTGGGCACTTGTTGTTGCCTTCATCTTTGGGTTTCGTTTTGACATTGCCAGCTGTCTGCTGTTCTGTTCAAATACATTAGTCACTACTGTTGTAGTGTGTGTGCGTGTGCGTGTGCGTGTGTGTGTGTGTGTTTTCCAAGAACCTTTTCCATCAAATCAGTTATTATCATTAACCTTGTGCTTTTAACTCACAAGTAACTCACACATTTGAAGTAATTTCATCTAATGACAAAGAACAAGAAGACCGGCGTTGACCAAGCACCACAGTGGTCAATGCTGACGAGGGAGTGAGAAAGTGTAAGTGCAATGTCAGCCTGAAGTTTAAAGGGAGGGTCACGTAGTACACAGAGAATTACTTTCAATGGCATTTTCACTCTGAATGTTTCTAAAGTTCACAATATGGAGTTAATATCTTACCCAAAAAGTATGTGATTCTTCATGTTTAAACCTTAAAGTGAGATTGTTACCTCCGCCAAGGAGGTAATGTTTTCGGTCGCGTTGGTTTGTCTGTTTGTCTGTCTGTTTGTTTGTTTGTTTGTTTGTTTGTTTGTTTGTTTGTTTGTTTGTTTGTTTGTCAGCAGCATAACTCAAAAACTAATCAACGGATTTGGACGAAACTTTGTGGAGTTGTCTCCCAGAGGCAGCAAGACTAAGCACATCTCTTGCAGCCTTCAAGAAACAAGTAAAGACCTTCCTCTTTCGAGAGGAGCTACTAAACTAATGCTTGAGCTGGCCTAGCCCAGGGCAGACTCTTGACATGATGTTTACTTTAGTTTAGTCTAGTTTAGTTTAGTTTGAGTGTGTGTGTGTGTGTGTGTGTATGTGTTTGTGTGTGTGCTGTTTGTGTACTCCTTATTAAATAAAATAAAAAACTAACCCCACTTTGCAACTGCACTTGTTGTTTTGTATATTTCCTGTGCACTTTGTATTTGCTTGTGATGTTGGCTTGATTATGTCCTCTTTTGAAAGTCGCTTTGGTTATAAAGCGTCTGCCAAATGCAATGTAATTTAATGTAACGTAATGTAATTAATGATCCAAGGAACAAGTGATTAAATTCTGGTGGTGATCCGGATCATGAACCGGAACCAGGACTTTTTGAAAGATTCTGACAGTAGAGTAACTCAAAAGCTACTGATTTGGACGAAACTTTGTGGAGTTGGTAGTGAAACAAAAATAGTGGTGTGATACACCCGAAAAAGGACTGTATGATAGGGGCTGGTGCAGGTAACAACAAACACCACAGGCTGTCCGGCCAGAACAGTATGAAGATGTCCAATGAAGTCAGACACACACAGATGGGAATGCAAACCGTGAAACCGTGGTAAACCGTGAACCGTGGTTTTATCTCAAAGACGCACGGCATGCACAGAGTACATGAATGGACGCTGGGATCCTGAAACGTCCAAGATGATCAGAATGAGAGTTGGATCCCAAGTGTGCATGGAGTCCCCGTCCGATGAGTGGTCTGACTAGTGACCTCTTGTCCTGGCCCTATATGCTCCCAGCAGCACAGCAGGGTGCCGAGCCAGGGGTGTTACCAGCAGGCCAGGACCCACCTCTGGAGCCGGAAGGTCTGCTTGCTGGGCCAATCACTGCCTACCCACACACTCGGTGCATGACGGAAAAGTACCGGGTCTGTAGGTCAGTGAAAGGGGTCTGTATGTCAGTAGCAGGGGGAGCGCCTGTTGCCGAGGGCCCCTAGCAACCCACTATAGGGCCACGAACGGAAAATCACCGAGTGCACAGGTCAAGCAGAGGAGAGCAGTAGAAGGAGGGGGGACACAGGTAGCCCACCAGCAACGGGGGATGGGCAACCTGCTAAGAGCAGTGAGGAGATGCCTGGCTGTTGAGGGCTCAGGGGACTCAGGGCTCACAATTCTTAACAGCCGCCCCCAACTTTGTGTAGCAAAGTTGAAATTGGTGAGGTGAAAGGGGTGCCGATGGGATGCTGATGGTTCAGAGGACAGGTGGCGTGTGGTCTGGTCCGAGACCCAAGCCGTACTGCCAACTGCCACCAGCTCCTGGCACGGCTGGGATGACAGGAAGATCAGGTCGGATGTCTGAGCCGCCCCATCTGCCCACGGCGACTGGACCGATGAGGCTCCGACGCTGGAGTGGAGGGATGCTGGTGTAGCTGCTGCTGCTGCTCCTCCACACGGCTGTGTGGAACTCTTGACCTGGGGTGGACACTCGGGGAAGGACTCCTGATGGCGGCGCTGAGGGTGGCCGCCCCATGACGGGCTCTGACAGGTGTGCGCCGTGGCTCCTTCCTGCCACTGGTGGTGCTGATGCGACGCACAACCTGACCCGTGGATGAGGGGTGAAGCTGAGACAGAGGGGGGCGCCAGTTGTGACTGTCAGCTGAGTTGCTGGCAGAACTGACTGCCTCATTGTGGACCTCTGGATGCTTCCATTGACCATGCCTGCTAGCCGCTGCCGGAGCCAGCCTGCCTGAGGTGTGGCGCTGGCGCTTGGCAGACTGATGAACACTAGCAGGTGCCTGTTCCTCGGTGAACAGACAGCTTGAGGGTGACTGCTGAAGCTGGGCTGGTCCTTGGAGCGCCCAACCGAGTCGAGTCTTCATTGCTGCTGGCCCACCTGTAGGGCCCAGGCGCACTGGCTCGACTGGCGTGAGGAGATGAGGGCAGTCGGAGCCAATGAGCAGCAGGGGGTGAGCTGCCGTGAACTCCTGTAGAGGCAGAACTCTGAGGTGAGGGTAGGTCTCCTGAAGGGCCTCTACTGGGTAGGAGTGGCTGGACAGACGAAGCTCTGATGATGTGAATGCCTGCCTGATAGGGAACTGATTCCAGGGCTGATCAGCAGGGGAAACAGAGAAAGAGACTGATCTCCCTGAGACGGGCCTCTGTTTCTCACAAAAAGTCCTGAGTGAGACCTCCTCCTTCTGACCCTGGAGATGTAGCCTCTGAGCCGCACTGTGAATGAGGATGGTGCGCTCTGACCCATCGTCCAGGATAGCATGAGTTTCCACCTTCCTCCCGCGGTGATGAAGGCACACCTTCACCATCTTGAGTAGCACTGTGCTACTACGTGCGGAGGTGACGCAGTAGTTCACAGGCTCACGGGCGGTGGCTGACTTCTGTGAAGTGGAGGTTGAGGTTGGACTGTTGACCTCATGTAGAACTTCGAGGTGGGTGTGGTTACACTGTTGACAGCGAGCCTTCAGGTAGCATTGTGCTGTTTGGTGATCCCGACCACACCTCAAGCACTTGTGTCCAGCCTTGATCCATTCCACTCGCTGCTGAGTGGAGAACGAAGTGAATACAGGGCACTGGTTGAAGTAGTGCTCTGTTGTCCTGCAGCACGGACAGAACTTCTGTGGCTCTCTCTGACGAGCCGACGATGATGATGACGAAGATGAAGATGATGACGATGACGAAGATGGCTCAGCAGACTTGACAGGACACGTCTCCTGATGCGGCGGAGATGGCGGTCTCGCTGACTGATGCGAGGACTGCAGCTGCGTGTGCTGGTCCGAACCCGTGGCCCTCTGGTCTGCCGATGAGTGAGGCGCAGCCTGCTGTCTCTGTGCAGATGAGGGGGGTCGTGAGCTGTCCACTGGTGGCCGTTGCTGACACCTCTCGTGCTCTGTTGGTTCTGCATGCCCAGGCGAGGAGGGATGCAGCAGTGGTGGCACCCGGGGTGGTGACTCTGCTGCATCGCCTGGAGTGTAGTACACTGGCGGAGGAGGTGGCGGGAAGTTGTCATCATCCAGCTGTGCAGGCTGAGGAGAAGGGGGGCGTGCCTCTGGTCCTGGGACATGCCGGTGATCCCTCACTGGATGACCTGGGCTGTGGTATCCCACGGAGGAGGACACTGGAGCGGCTGGCACCTGGAGACCGGCTAGGTGCTGCTGCATGAGGAAGTCCACGTCTCTCCTCAGCTGCTGATTGGCTGCACGCATCAGCCTGCTTTCCTCTCGCAGTGCCTGGAAGGTCTGCCTGTGTTCCTCTCTCAGGTGCTTGAGAGCGGTGAGGATCGCTGCTGATGCGTTGAGGTGGGTCTGAGCAGCAGGGGGAGACGGTGTCACCTCCCGGGGCCTGCTGTGTCCCACGACGGGGTAGTCCATGTGTGTGTGTGTCTGATCCTCAGGGAAGGACATCTTCACTGTGGCAATTGTTGTATCCGGCTCGAAGGACCATGAAAAAAATATAGTGCTGTGTGCACCCGAAAAAGGACTGTATGATAGGGGCTGGTGCAGGTAACAACAAACACCACAGGCTGTCCGGCCAGAACAGTATGAAGATGTCCAATGAAGTCAGACACACACAGATGGGAATGCAAACCGTGAACCGTGCTTTTATCTCAAAGACGCACGGCAAGAGTACATGAGTGGACGCTGGGATCCTGAAACGTCCAAGATGATGAGAAAGATGGATCCCAAGTGTGCATGGAGTCCCCGTCCGATGAGTGGTCTGACTAGAGACCTCTTGTCCTGGCATATATGCTCCCAGCAGCACAGCAGGGTGCCAAGCCAGGGGGTGTTCCCAGCAGCCAAGACCCACCTCTGGAGATGGAAGGTCTGGTGGCTTGGCCTATCACTGCCTTGCCACACACTCGGTGCATGACGGAAAAGTACCGGGTCTGTAGGTCAGTGAAAGGGGTCTGTATGTCAGTAGCAGGGGGAGCGCCTGTTGCCGAGGGCCCCTAGCAACCCACTATAGGGCCACGAACGGAAAATCACCGAGTGCACAGGTCAAGCAGAGGAGAGCAGTAGAAGGAGGGGGGACACAGGTAGCCCACCAGCAACGGGGGATGGGCAACCTGCTAAGAGCAGTGAGGAGATGCCTGGCTGTTGAGGGCTCAGGGGACTCAGGGCTCACAATTCTTAACAGGTAGTAATGACCCAAGGAACAAGTGATTCAATTCTGGTGATGATTCGGATCACGAACCAGAACCTGGACTTTTAAAAAAATTATTCACCATTGCTGGCCTATATACTGTATCTAGACACCCCTAGTGACCAGAAATTGAATTGCGGGGACTCCACAAAAAGGAGGCAGAAAGACTTAGGGTGGTCAAGCAGGTTCCTTGGCGGAAGTCTGCGCTCTCTGAGTGCTTCTAGTTTTTCATTGTTTTTCATGTCACCTCTATGCTCACAGTATTCACGCTGTTGAGTGATGAGAACGACTGTTGACAGTAAACTGACCTGTAACAGCTCTGTCCTTTATACGTCAGACATGTACAATATAGTTCTCTGAACCTGACACCTCTCTGGAAACGCACTGACATCCTTCCTGCCAGAGCCGCATAAGGGTTTGGAGGCCCTAAGCATAACTGGTCCTTTGCCGCAAACAACAAGCGTCCTGTGACAACACACAATAAATGTTGCATTGTTACTTCACACTATAGGACCAAAACTACAGTATACTGTATGTTGAATCCAAATCTACTGTGTTTTGTCATGTGGATAGATAGTTGGCTTACTGTAACTTCGACATATCCTCACCACTCCAATTTACAGACTTCTGCTTGGCACAGGCACACACAATTTAATGCCTTGTGAGACTGCAGGTTATTGAATTGCATAGAACAAGTATGGCATATTACTGTTGAAAGACGCAATGTATTGAGTGTTTATGCACATTTGCAAATGTGAGAAGATGTTGTGCAACACCTGCAGTATGTCGCCAAAAGTATTTGCTAACCTGCCTTGACTCACATATGAATTTAAGTGCCATCCCATTCTTAACCCATAAGGTTTAATGTCGGTCCACCTTTTGCACCTATTGCAGCTTCAACCCTATTAGGAAAGCTACCTAAAAGGTTGAGGAATGTGTTTATAGGACTCATTTTTTACCACTCTCCCAAAAGTGCATTGGTGAGGTCACACACTGATGAGCCATGTTGGTTGAGAAGGCCTGGCTGTCAGTCTCCAATCTAATCATCTCACCTGGTTCTCACGCAGATGGAGCTCACAAAGTTGGGCGAAAATGCACGAGGGCCTGCCTGAGAACCAGGCTACTTCTATCTGGTTCAGGTCAGGAGACTGTGCAGGCCAGTCAAGTTCATCCACATCAGACTCATAAATGTCTATATGGGCCTTGCTTTTGTGCACCGGGACATTATCATATTGAAAGAGGAAGAAAGCCTACTCCAAACTTTTCCCGCAAGGTTGGGAGCGTGTAATTGTCCAAAATGGTTTGGTATCCTGAAGCTGCAATAGCCGACATCATATCGAACCCAATGGGTTAGGAAGGGGATGACACTTACATCCTCCATATGTGAGTCAAGGCAGGTTAGCAAATACTTCTGGCAACATAGTGTACAGTATGTCAAATTGGGAAGTGACAGTCTTCTAAAAGATTTCTTTCAATCAAGACATTAGGATCTGTGTTGGAAAATGGTACCTTGGTCACATATTATGAATGAAGATGAGGTAGTGTGGTTTTCAATGTCAGGGGTGAATTTCTCTACTACATAAGCTACTTTGTTGTTTTCAATGCATTTTCCCATTGGCAACTACCGAAGTTGCTAACAGGCTAATAACTTATCTTTTGAGAAACTCACCCCAGATTTGGTCATTTATTCATAGCTTATTAAACCAATTTAATTGTAGACAAGTAATGGTGCCACACATGACAAGACAAGACAAAATTCAATGAATAGTTGTACAATCTCTCCTGAGAGGAAAATGATGAGGTGAAGAAGCTCATGATGCTTCTCCTCCACCACAGCAGCCAGTGGCTATGACCATTAAGAACCAGGAGTTTGTGATTCATTCATTTCAAATCAGACTATTCACATTGTTGCCATTGCTTACAGTAACATACAGTTATGTTCAGTGTTACTTGATCCTTTTGTTCTTCTAATGTCTAGATGTTTTCTTCACACCTTTTGTGCAGCTTTCTGCAGCTGTGGTCTGACACGTTGATATGCTTATGAGTGTGACGATAAGTGTTACTTTCTAGATAAGTGTTACTTTCTATCTGTGCAGGTCTGGGTGTACTTTGGTGCATGCAGGTGCGTGCGTGCATGCCTGCACGTGTGTGTGCATGCATGCATGTGTGTGCATGCGTGCGTGCGTGCATGCATGCACGTGTGTGTGTGTGTGTGTGTGTGTGTGTGCGTGTGCGTGTGCGTGTGTGTGTGTGTGTGTGTGTGTGTGCGTGCGCGTGCGTGCGTGCACGCGGGTGCGCGTGTGTGTGTTTTCATGTGATAGAACACGCACACAGCATTTCTCAGCAGAGACAGGGGTGGAAGATGTGGGTGTACAAGAGAGTAGGTGGGGGAGAGTACAGGAACTGAGGTAGAGGGAGGTGTATAGCAGTGGGGGTGGTGATGGGGTACAGTGCAGTCATAGCAGGAAAAGCTCTGAGGTGTACCAGAGCCGAAACAAACCTGCAGAGCAGCCTAATAGCAGACTAAAGGTCAGAGGAGGGGGAGGGGGAGGGGGAGGGGGAGTGGAGGAGCTGCTGTAGATAGCAAATGAGGAGTTACTACCAGTCAAAAACAGGGAAGCACAGGTGTGTGTGGCTGTCTCTATTTCAGTGTGTGTGTGTGTGCGCGTGTGCGTGCGCATCTGTGTGTATGCACATCTGTGTGTGCGTGAATGCGCCTGTGCATGCAAGTGTGTATGTGTGTCTGTGTGTCAGTGTGTATGTGTGTGCATGTGTGAGCGAGGGGAGAGAGTTTCATTATTATAAAAATGGGAAGTTGGTGCTGTGATTGGGGCCCCTGAACAGTTTCACCTGTAACTTGAGAAGCAGCTTTCCCCTCTGCTATAGGCTATTGGTTCCCCTGCTGTAACTGGTGCAGTGTTCAGGTGTCCCTTTTCAAATACAATGCCCTTTGCTTATCATTTACTTCTGTTTTGACTTTGTTTTTTTTTCAGTTCTGCAGTACTATACGTATGATGATGTCATAATATGATTTTTGATATGATGTAATTATGATGTGATTTGCGGACCCGTCTTGCAAGATGGCAGCAGCATGCAGATACATACGTATAGACCAGAAGGGATATTGTGTGGTATGGTGTTTGTTTGTGTGGCACAATGGTAAAGGGTGTCAGAACTGGTGAGAGTGGCATAACCACTGGTGTGATGTGAAGTGATGGGTTGTGTGTGTTGTAGTGTGTGCTGCTCGCATTGTCACCAAAACCCCTTCATGACATCACATTAGTATACGGCTTCCTGTTAAATTCAGATTCAACTGCCTTACACCTTCAAGGCTATCCACCACAACCCACAACCTTGCACCTCCCTGATCTTCTCCACATCGTTACCCCAACCTGCTCCCTCAGATCCTCCTCCTCTATCCTCCTCACTGTCCCTTCTGCTTACCTCTCTACCACGGGGAGTGTTCAGTTGCTCTGCTCCCCAACTCTGGAACTTTCTTCCCCCCCGACATCCATAACATCAACTCTCATCATCCATTAAATCCAGACTGAAAATCTATCTGTTCCATTCAACTGAAACTGCGTTACTCTCAGTGACTTAAGCTCTAAGGACTGCAAGAACGGAATGACTATCCTCGGTCCTCCATACTACTAGACCTGTCTGCAGCCTTTGACACAGTCAACCACAAGATCCTCCTGAGGATACTCACAGCCATGGGAATCACAGGCGTTGTCCACTCATGGTTCAACTCCTACCTCTCTGGACGCACCTTCAGTGTGTCATGGCAAGGGAAGCTGTCTACGACTCACACCCTCTCCACAGGCGTACCCCAAGGATCAGTGCTGGGACCCCTTCTGTTTGCAATATACACCTCCTCCCTGGGACGTGTCATTCAAACACATGGGTTCTCCTACCACTGCTATGCTGATGACACCCAGATCTGTACCTGTCGTTCCGTCCAGAGGACACCACGGTTTCGGAACGCATCTCTGCCTGCCTCACCGATTTGTCAACATGGATGAAGGACCACCACCTACAGCTGAACCTGGCCAAGACAGAGCTCCTGGTGATCCCAGCTAAAGAGCCGCTCAGTCACAACATCAACCTCAAGATAGGCTCCACCATCGTGACCCCAAACAAAGTCGCCAAAAACCTTGGCGTCATGATTGATGATGAGCTGTCATGCTCCAACTACATGAACTCGGTCACCCGGACCTGTCGAATCCAGATGTCCAACGTACGGAATATCAGACCTGTGCTGACACAATATTCTACACAACGACTGATCCAGGCCACGGTCCTGTCCCGCGTTGACTACTGCAACTCACTCATGACAGGTCTGCTTGTGCGCTAAAGCCTCTGCAGATGATCCAGAATGCGGCGGCACGGTTGATATTCAATCAACCCAAAAGGACCCATGTTACTCCTCTATTTATTGAGTTGCACTGGTTACCGATCGCCACCCGGATCAAGCACAAGGCATTGACCCTTGCCTACAAAACCATCACAGGAACGGCCCCAGCTTATCTGAAGCAGAGGTAAGAACGGGTAAAAAAATCCAAGCCCGAACCGACATGGGCCCATGGGAATTGGGCCGGGCCCGGCCCGAGGCCGACTAATTATTGGATGTGTAGGCCCGAGCCCGAGGGAAGCCCGAAATTTAAAATTTTATTTATAAGGAGGGGTGATCTATGATAACAAATCAAAGCCCTTAAATTAAAGCCATTAAAGTATTTTGTTACGAAATCTAAGTTAAATAGACTGTATAAACATGCAGGCCAGTGTTCACGCTAGAATTCTTACCGGCCGGACAAGTGGCCGGCTGTATTGCAGAATACCGGACATTTGAAATATCTAACGGACCTTCCGTCATATGGCCAAACACACACTCCCTAATGGGTCAAAGTGTAGTAAAGTGGTATTTTCTGCCAGCAAAACTTAAATTGCACTAACATTTGGCCAGTTGGCTGGTGTTGATTTAGAGCCCTGCTTGTGCGCACGGGCCGGGGAGTAAACGCGCGCTTTCTTTCACACTCGAGAGCTCGAACTGAAAGAGAGAGAAAAAACAGCCAGCCAACGTGCTGTGCGCAGATCCCTAAATTATCAACTCAAACAGTGCATTCTATCAGCAAACCCTAAGAGGATTTCCCTACTCAAATTGGGTAACGAGGTGATGACTGTAATAGTGCAGTAATGGTATCGACGCTACTGACATTTGAACTGTGTTCCTGCGCTCTCGAAAGTAACGGAATTGGCACGTTCCGTAGGATGCTCTATGGGCTACACGTTTTGGCCGGTGATGAAAACAGTTATAAAGCCCTGCATGCACTTTTACTGGGACTTCTCGCGAGTCCATCTTTCTCTGGAATGTTTATCTTGACCCTCTGTAGCCTACTTTGAGATCCACCACCAATTTTCAGCAGAGGTAAAAGTGAAAGTGATTCGATGCTGCGATGCTGCGCATGCCATTGAGTCCCAAACCGTTAGGCTTGACTTCGCAACTGGGCATGATATGGTTTTGTAAATTCAATGCCCTTTGTTGTGTTCACTGATATATTGGTAAAAATAGCCTACAAAAAAACAGAATCGTGACAGCACAGCAACCAGCGTGAGTCAAGTGATTAGAAGCATAACGTGATTGAGGACAACGACGGTGGGGACGAGAGCGCAAGCAATATTGCGTGCTGCTTATGACAAGTGTCTCTCGTGGCCAAAACACGGCCGAAATGCCGTTATTTATTTAATAAAAAGTATTCATTGATCTAGCATCCATGCATAGTTTTAGTATATATTTTATAAGCACATACATAGCCTATTTATTTATTTAAAAAAAAAAAAAAAAACTGTCAACGATAGAGAAGCCGAACCCGACCCTACCCGAACGTAATGAGTGACATTTCAGGCCCGACCCGACCCGAAATTGGCTCGGGTTCGGGTTCGGGCTCGGGCCTGGGCCAAAAATCATAGGTCTAATCTGAAGGACCTACTAACGCCTTATGTTACTGGAAGAGAACTGCGCTCATCCAGCACAAGCCGTCTGGCTCTGCCATCCAGTCGCTCTAGGTACTCCCAGTCAAGATTGTTCTCCGTTGTGGTACCCAAGTGGTGGAACAGTCTCCCAGAGGCAGCAAGACTAAGCACCTCTCTTGCAGCCTTCAAGAAACAACTAAAGACATTCCTCTTTCGAGAGAATCTACTAGACTAATGATTGAACTGGCCTTGCCCCAGGGCAGAATCCTGACATGATGTTTAGTTTAGTTTAGTTTGTGAGTGTGTGTTTGTGTGTGTGTGTTCTCGTTATTTCCTCTTTATTAAAAAAAAAAAAAAAACTAACCCCTCTTTGTAATTGCACTTGTTGTTCTGTATATCTCCTGTGCACTTTGTATTTGCTTGTGATGTTGGCTTGATTATGTCCTCTTCTGAAAGTCGCTTTGGTTATAAAGCGTCTGCCAAATGCAATGTAATGTAATGTAATGTAGGTAAAACTACATTTATTGGACGCGAGGACTATTTTTCCTCACGCAGGGGCACCAAAATATGTAGGTTCTACTACATTTATGGGTACGGGGACTATGTAAGGGAAGTACAGTAATGTAATTATAATTACATTAATAAGTATACAATTCTTATACAGTTCCAAATATGTAATGTGTTATTACTATATGTGAGGAATAAGAGTATAAGAAATTATGCATGAAGAGTGTGTTAAACTCTTCACGCTGGGTATCAATAATGTGTAGGTGTGTACTTATGGAATCGTCAATTGTCTAATTAATGATTGCATAAAACACGGTTCATGACCGTCTCATAAAATCATGACCATTATTGACAAATAATCTGAAGGTTTTGTGTGAATTCTTTTCTGGTTGACTTCGTAGAAATTGTTCAAATAAGACAAACACAGTTCACCACAATGTACATTTATTGTAAAAGCATCATCCGGTCATAACACTGATACAGTCAATGTGACTTGCAGGGCATAAGAACTTAGGTAAAATATACAATATATACACGGGGTATGAGAGGATGCGCTCTGTGTGTGTGTGTGTGTGTGTGTGTGTGTGTACGCTATGCGAGAGAGAGAAAGAGAGAGAGAGAAGGGGGAGGCGCGCGCTCGGTGGAGCCGCGCATCTCTGACACCGCGTGTGCCGAGCGGTGGGAGGAGAGAGAGAGAGAGATGTATGTTCTATGAACTATGGCTCAAAGGATTCTGCGCAGCGCTGCGCGCAGGACCGAAATATGAGATACGAGGAGGGGCGTTAAGCTTTCGGCTGATGAAGCGGGAACTTATCTTCAAGATAGAATTCAACCTAATCAGAGAAGACTGTCCTTTGTCTAAAGGCGTTACAGCAGTGGTGTAGTCTACGTAGAACGCAGGTATACGGAGTATACCCACTTCTTAATTTTAGGGGTTTCAGTATACCCACTTAAAATTGATTGATCCGTTATTTAGAATGGCATAAATATATACAGTATACCCACTTCAAAAAATGCTCGGATATACAGTATACCCACTTCAAAAAAGTAGACTACACCGCTGCTTTACAGTATGTGTGGGGGGAGGGAAAAGGGAGCGCTTGGCGCGCTTTTCCGACAATAGCTTACGTCCTCAACTCGATAACTCTATGGGTTAAAACACTGGTACGTGTATCTCTGTGAGTGGGTAATTTACATGTGGGTGCAAGTATGGCCTATGGCAATATTGCAACTAATGTAAACTAAGAATAGCGTGTGGCTATTTGTGGTGATGAGAGGGGAGAAAGAGAGAAAGAAAAGAAAGAACAGATAGAACAAAATAACCCAAAATAAAATATATCACACTCTACAAGTGTGGATATTTAAACACAACTCCTCAAAGCTATGTAACAGTTCTAACTGAATATCTTTGCCCAAACTCAGTGCTTACTGCTTTATCCTTGGTAGGAAGAGAAAGAAATCCTTTGATCTCTCGGGCGAAGTGGGTGTGCGCGTCGCTGTGCGCGCGAGTTTCCTTTGTTCTCCAAGCTGCTCGGGTAGGCTACTGTCTGGGGTCCGAGCGATACCACGCGGTTCCGGCGCGAGGCTGTGATATGTCCAAAAAAGTCTTGCTTCGTTGAACGGGGAAAAGGAAAGTGGTATTTCGTTGTGTAGTCCGATTGTCTTTGCGGTGCCGTCCTGCGAAGGTCCAGTGAGAAGGGCGGGTGCACGTAGGTCCGTTCCACGCGTAATAACTATACCGGCTGTCCACTCTCTTGGGGAACAGACAATCAAGCCTCAACCGAATCTTTTTCGACTCCAGGGAGGTTCCTTTGATTTCAGTACTAGTAAAAGATTAACAATTGTCCGTACAAAAGTTATCCTATAGCGCGTGAGTTCCTCGTGGGTCCTGACTCACTGCTCTCCTAGCAGTGTCCGCAAAAGTCAAATGCAATACAAACGAAAACCGGTTGAAGGAAGAAAATATATCGACTGTAGTGTTAACCGGCCAAGATAACTTACAGTTTCAATAATTTCTAAAATAGACGTCCCTCTAAGGAGACGTGTTTCGACACGTCTCACATCTCGATGGAGGAAGTCGGGCGGTCTCTCCTAGGGCGTCGGGCCTAGGGGAATAGAGAGGGGCATAGAGGTATAGCATACCTTGACCAGGGGTTTTATACATACGGGGCGGGGCTTCGCCACGTATGTATCTGATCAGGTACAGTAGGAAACAAAATGGTGTCTGTATTTTACAAAATGGCAGGCATTCGTAAAATGAGGGGAAATGAATTAAACTTTAGGGGTAATAACGCCTACAGTAATAATGTAATAATTGGACATATTCTCTTTGCCTGCAATGTTAACCCCTCCTCCCACTCACTCACACACACACACACGCAGGCACGCACACATGCACGCATGCACGCACACACACACACACTTTGTTCTATTTGTCCTATTAATATTGCTTCTTTTCATGTTTTTTGTAATGTTCGCTTTTATCAATGTTTTAATGCTGTGTGCACAGTGACCTTAAGTGTTAAGTTAAAGGCGCTGCCAAATAAAATGTATTACTATTATTATTATTGTTATTATTATTATTATTATTATTATTATTGTTATTATGTGGGCACACATGGTAAGGGGTGTGAGAAAACAGATACAGAGCCACTACAGTGTTATTGCCGCTACAGTTTACGTACCTTTGACTCAATCACAGACCTAAAGAAACCTTCCAGATGAGAAGTGAAACATCTCGGAGCTGAGCCAAAGTCCTGTTTCCTACTTCAGGGTCTGTATTCAAGTGCTGCATAGGAGTAGGGCCACTGACTGCTTTGACAGGGCCCGGGACAAAATCATCTGAAAAGGGCCCCCTCACAATGCATTCAATGCTACGAGAGCCTAACTCTGGGCCCCATCTCTCCTTCGGCCCGAGACAACTGACCCCTTTGTCCCCCCCCTGTCAGCTTCCTTGGCTAGGAGTAGTGATTACGCATATCATAGTTTTAGGTTGTGATTGCTTTTCTTAGGATTTGTTTCACTTCTGTTCAACTCGACAACTCGGTGTCGATGCCATTCAGTTATGTCCGAAACGGTTACCAGGGCCATTGGCACACATGGAAAAAAACATTCAGGAACCAAAACTCCATACAGAATATCGCGTTACTGTTTTGTCAAATATCTTACTACTGTTATTTGAATTGCTATAGTAACTGCAACTACACACAAACATGATGTGACCTATGGAATATGTTATGCAAGGAGTTTAAACACAGGCTAAAGAATGGCAACCCAGCTCAATTTGGAAAGTTCACTTAAATAACTATTACAATGTAATGTAAAATCCTGAGCGAACCTGATGATGCAGCAGAGGTGAAACGCGCTGTTCACTCTGACTGTAAAGGGAATAAAGTCAAACCAATGTGCGGTAAACCTTTTTTCCCCCTTAGATTTGGTAAGCAATCCTGCTGTCACCAGCACCTACTGTAGTTGTGCATGGAATAACAATATAATCCCAAAGTAAGGCACACACCCACCAAACCACATACATTTTAGACATCCATTTTGGGCCCAGGTAGTAGACTGCATACTGAACTGATATTGTAAAACTCTTTGTGTCATCTTGATCTCTTCTTTCAACCCAAAAGGGCAACAGAACTCAAAACACACGTTTATTTTGTGGCCATTTTCCTATTGCAAAGGAAAAACAATCGGAAATGGCAAGAGTTTCAGGAAGTCTTTAATGTCAACCATCTCGGTCAGATTATGTATTTGGATGACTGGAAATACTTCTGAGGTAAGGCCTTGCTTTAATCTCACTTCCTCCCACTGATGTCTGCATGGAATAAATGATTGACTGAAAAGGCCTGATGAATTGTAATGTAATGTAATGTAATGTGGTCTTTTTCAGTCCTTTACAATCAGCACAGAGGGACCAGGCATGAAGCACCAGTCTCTGGGTTCTTGTGGGTCCTCCTCAGCCAGGACTTGCCATCCATAAGCTCCAGTCAATTTACATTTCCCTCTACGGTTATATTTGGGCTGGGTCTTCTGGGAGCAGATTACTCCAGACAACCTCTCAATCAATGGCCAAACTGAGAGCTTGACTTAACCCCTCCCACCAGTGCTCTTTTCTCAATTTGGTCATTCCAAATCTTCTGAACAAATTTAATTAGTACAGGGGCATAATAAGACCAGGGGTGCAGTCCAATATGCAGACTCCCGTCCTCCACTTGTACTTGTGGCCTCACCCTGCCTCCGTGGTGGAGAAAACAATAAAGTTTCCCTGCTGTCAGCCTAGCCATGCACGACAACCTTTGAGAGACTGCTTTTCATTCACCATCCCGATTGCAAGTGAGAAAATGACATTAGAATTTTGCTTTGGCAAGATATTGAATTATTTTTCTGTCGTCAGTGACATCATCATGAGGTCACAAGCAGGCAAGTGAGCAAGGGAGGACGGGAGTCCGCATATTGGAATCCACCCCAGGCCAGTTAACTCAGTCATTTGCCCCTGTGAAGACACCCCTGCACAGGGCTTTTTGGATTTTCTTTAAAATGTTGGCAGCGAGCACACACATCAGCTAGCAGACGTCATGATGCAGAATCTTTCAGATGTGGTCAGGGAGTAGCCTGATTATCATCGACTTTCAAATCTCTTCCAGACTTGGTCTGACCAAGAGCATAACAATGAACATTTCCCAAACGACATAGTTGACCTGCCTCCCTAGGTTTGCTACTGGTTGACTGGCTTCCAACAAGGTGGGTGGTGTTCCTGATTTTTCGGGAGATCAGAAACAATATTTAAATTGCTCTTGGACCGACTAGAAGCAATGCCGGAGGTGTTGTGTCACTAGGATGGCGTGGCCTGGCTAGTCAGGGAGGCCATTTCATCCTAAAAGGTCAGTGTTGTCTTAGGTGAACTCAAGCTCACACTGAATTTCATATACTGTAGTATTTCTCAAAACCTAGTGCGCACACTTCCAAGTGTATTCAGCCTAATTAGTCACACCCAGTGATTGGATACTCTTTATTAGTCACACCCAGTGATTGGATGCTCTGTAGAGTTCACCAAAAAGTATCCAATCACTGAGCGTGACTAATAGGCTGATACACTTGGAAGTGTGCGCACTAGGTTTTGAGAAATGCCCGCAGTCTTGCTGACTCTGGGGGCCTGAGAATTTGTCCAGGACATTTCAAGATTAGTGGCCTTGAGTTGCTTCACACACGCAATGCAATCTCAGTTCAAGCTGTTCTTAGTTGTGGTTCCTCAATAGGCCTTGTTGAACGAGTTATCAGACGCCAAATCATTTGACAG
Source organism: Engraulis encrasicolus (assembly GCF_034702125.1). NCBI lineage: Eukaryota > Metazoa > Chordata > Actinopteri > Clupeiformes > Engraulidae > Engraulis > Engraulis encrasicolus. The sequence continues at coordinate 50,921,866 of NC_085861.1, read as the reverse complement.
CATCACTGACAGTTTTCAAAAGCTTTAACTTCCAGGCTGGTGTTTTCACATGGTGCTTCAATATTTCCACCTATTGTTCTTTCTTCATGATGCCATCTATTTTGTGAAGTCCACCAGCCCCCATATCAAAATAATGCCACCACAGCAAAAACAATAGCACAACATAATGCTGCCACCCCCACGTTTCAAAATCAGTTTAGTGTTCTCTCAGGCTGACTTCCCCCTTTTCCCTCCAAATGAGTCAGTGGTCTGTCTAAACCAGTGTTTCTCAAACTTTTTCAGACCGATGACCACTTTGTCCCCCCAAAATTGTTCAGGGACAACCTGTCAACTGAACTGACAGTTGACGGGGTGCTAATTTCACACTGCTAATTTCAATGCAGACCACTTGCTTTTTATTCACATTACAAGAGTGTCTTATTGTGGTGAATATAAGACTTCAGCTATGTTTAACTTTGTAATAATGTTACAAATATAGAATACCGCTAGCTTGTCTTGGAATAGTAGAAATCCCCTCGCGGACCACCTGAGCTCTGTCCCGGACCACACTTTGAGAATCATTGGTCTAAACAGACATCAGACATACCCATAGCTACTGTGGACAAAAACACCACACTACCTCATTTTTAGATATAAAAAATATAAATGTTTCTGTAATCTAGACCAGTGGTTCCCAACATTTTTTTAAGGGACCTATGTTTTTTACCATTGTGAACTTCCTTGAGCTAAAAAGGCTATATCTGCACTCATCCCCTCTCTGCAGTCACTCACTGATCACTGATTATTTAATGACATATGAGTTTTATGCTGGATTTTAATAAGCAATCAGTCCTTTGACTCCATTTCCCTCGTTATAAGATACTGTACTTGTTGAACTTGACAACAGCAATGCAGAGAGAGAATATTTAGGGCTATCTCCAATGAGCTTACGAATAGTGAGACTTGGGCCCTGTATACTGATACTCTTGTTTGGCTACCTGAGATCAGTAAATCATCTGCATGTGAGGACAAGTTTGAAGATTTTTTTTTCTTTCAATAAAGGTACATGTGCTTCCTGTGTTGGGGGTAGGGTGCAGTTTTGCGCTTTTAAGTAATGGTAACTCTCTGTCTGTGTGTGAATGTGTCTTATGAGCTTTAAACATCTCTATTTGCTGTACCTTTTGTGGGTTTCCTGTGTTAAAAAGCCATGCACACTGCACATGCAGGCAACCAGCTGCCTTAAGCATGGCGTGAGCAAATCTAGCAGAGCAGAGATTCTCAATTCACATTCATATGAGAGCTTTTATTTATTATTTTTGTGCACAAGAGTACAATTGGCTAATCTGTGTGAAAGGTGTACACATTAATGCACATAGAGAGTCGTGATCATGCACTGAAGAGCTGACATGCTGTTCATAGCTAATGACAGACCACAGAGTAGGCCACTAAATGGGTTAATAAGTACACAGGCCTAAATATATCACAACTTCAACCATCACCGCCACTACATTGGTTAGGCTGTACTCATTCAAAAGCATTTCTGAAAAAGAATTGAGCATGATCACCCGAAAACATGTTACAGACTCCGAAAACATTACAACACATTCAATCAGATAAAAGGCATTAAAAAAAACCCCATATAATGAACATTTTGGAATTGTATGCAGCAAAGCTTTGGTTCCATTTTTATTACTTTTCAAAATACTTTGACAATTGCATAAAGTGTCTGCTTGGCAGGAACTAAATGATGTATTTATTTTATTCGCAATTACTCATTGTTTTTTTTTTTTGCCTTTTGGCTTCAACATTTTGCTGGAAATGAAGCCAGCAAAACCACATCCAGTTTCCACTCAATCACAAGCTGGTGCCACATAGTTTTGAGACATACAGTAGCATGGCCTTTTCAGACGAAAAGGGCCAAGCGAAAATCTGTGTAAAGAGACATACATCAGATATAGAAACTTGCCAATATATACATCAAAATTTCAATACGCACATTCATTAGTAAGCTGTACTCCATGGTGACGCTGCCATACTCTGCCCCCTAGTGGCAAACTCTAGCACTGAACTCAGAAACCAGAAGGCCATGGTAACACTTTATAATAATGTTCCTTAGTAAAGACTCAGTAAATAATTAACTAATGATGAATAAAACATTAACAAATGTTTTTATTATTAACTAAGCTTTATTAATGCTTTATAAAATATCTACAAATGATATCTGCGAGATTTTACACACCTTATAACACAGTATTTTATTCATTTACAAGCAACTTGTAAATGTTTGATAAATATAAAATATTAACATAGCATTTCCTAGTCATTTACTAGCATTTGTTTACATTTCCTAGTCATTTACAAACGTTTGTTAATGTTTTGTTCATCAATAGTTAATTATTTATTAAGTCTTTGTAATGCTTTTTTGCATCCATTATTCTAAAGTGTTACCAAGGCCATCACAAAGATAAGATAACACACTGCATCCAAAACCTGTGGTAGGCAGTGCACTGCCTAGTTACCAGTAGCTACTACAGCACCGTCATTTACACATAACCAGGGGGCCGCCCTTGATGGCACTCATATCCAATGGCCGCACAGTTGACAAACTCCTGCGAACTTCTGGGATGGTGAAGTAACCATTGATTGCTTACTGTAAATATGTCTGGATATAGAAAGCCATTGGGCTACCGGCCGCCTCCTGGTTGACAGCTTACTAGGGTATTTGTATGTACTACTGTACATAGATGCCTCCTTACTTTCTGCCCTCTACATATGAAGGCAGCAGGGACTTTCAGATGCCCCCACAGACTCATGCCACATCATTCCAACCAGGGCCGTAACCAGACATTTTCAAATACCGAGGTCAAATACTATGTGCTGTACTGCATACTGTAGCCTACATTTAGAATACATTTAGATTAATCAAATTCTTCTTGCTTTCATTAATCACCACCTTGAGGATAAATGGGGGTGGCGAATACCGACTGAATTTATCATTGTTGATCATATCGATTTTCATCATAGATAAATGTTACATTACTGAACAAAATACAGAGGACATGACCTCTGTTTCCTCAATGGTAGTTACGGCCATGATTCCAACAGTGTATACTCTATCCCAAACAAAAAAGAAGATTGACATTTGCGACCCGACCTACATAAACATCATAATCTTTTCCCCCAAACAAAAAACTAAATCACCAAAGAAACAATCTATACTGAATTAAAAAAAAAACAAACACACAAGACAAAGGACATTTAAGGCACAAAGGTTCCCTCCAACTATGGCTCATTCTTCACTCGAGCACACTCCTCAATCAGTATTCCTAATACCACTCCTCATTCTGATGCCAACTAAGCTAACAGCACAATGATTGCGTATAGTAGCTGGACTCTTGACCAGCCTCAGAGCTGAGGCTGGCAGGCTACTGCAGGTGCATGGTGACCCTGGCAGGCAGGACCTTCATGGGGGTGCTGCAGAGGCCCGGCCCGAAGAGCGGGTAGACGCGGTTGGGGAACTTGTCGGTGTAGGTGAGGATGTGGAAGCCGTTGGTGGCGTCCCAGAAGGACACCTGGCCCTTGTCCATGTTGAGCTTGATGCGGATGACCTCCGGCCGGCGGTCCAGCTTCAGCTCGGTGCGCGGCGAGGTCAGGCCGCTGTAGGCGCCCTTGCTGAGGCCGATGGTCCACACGCCCTTGTTGGTGGTGACGGTGAACTTGCGCTTGCGGGCAACCGACTCCTGGCAGATGCCCAGGATCCACTTGGGGTTGTTGCCCACGTGCACGTCCCAGCGGTGGCGGCCGGCGCCGAAGCCCTCCGAGCCCAGCGCGAAGACGCACGGGTCGAAGCGCTCGGGGTTGTCGGGCAGCGCCTGGCGCTCCTTGCTCTCCTGCACGCTGCTGAGGTCCGGGCTGATGCTCAGCCACGGGGAGATGGTGTTGGGGTCCATGATCACCGGCACTGGTGGCAGACACAGACAGACAGACGGACAGATGCAGGCAGGCAGGCAGGCACACACGCGCCAACACACAGACACACAGACACACACACACACAAGATTGGGAAAAAAGAAAGAAAAAAACAGTCCTTGGTCATAATCACATGGTTAGGGAAAATACACATGATCAAAATATCATTGGTCATTAAGTGTCGCACAATAAAACACCAAGAGACAGATTTCTTTTGTGGTACAGTTTTCATGAATCTGCATTTAGGATGTGCATTAAGAGGGGGATAGTGGCTCACAGCAGTCTACATGGGACACCATCTTCTCCCAGATCTTGAAGCCCACGGCTCCAGTGTGCTTGGCTATGTGAATGAGCTCAGCTGGGTCCCTCTGTGGGCCCTCATCGGTCCACTGCGCACTGGAGAAACACAGAAACACACACACACACACACACACACACACACACACACACACACACACACACACACACACACATATAGTACACACACACGCGCACATAGTACACACACACACACACACATGTGCATATAGTACACACACATGTGCATATAGTACACACACACACACACACGCGCACGCACACGCACACGCACACAAATATGATATACAATCAGACTTTACTGTTTATATAGGGTCCATATCTTATTTTATTTGCATGATATATTGATGGGCACATCTTCAGCAATCATCTAAAATGTCCAAATCATACTTCGGAAAGTTTTTTGAAAATGTGATACGTACTTGAGCTTGAGCTTGTTGAAGTCCTGTAAATGAACGGATGCAAAAAAAAACCCATTATAAATGACATTTACTTTACAAAAAAACGTTCAACTTTTACACAGAAATCGCTATTTAATGTGTGCAAGGCTGTGTGCAAGTAGCTATCGACTAAATCGCCACTGATAATTGGTCTGTCATTTTCATCTTTGATTCTACTCTTCAACAATACAACAAAGTGGGATCAATTCCTATCTCCTAAATGGACGTGGTTGATGACGACATTGCATTGCATCTGAACCTCCACTAGTCTCCGAAATGAACGTGGCAGCTTAGAACCTTCAGCAAAGTGACTGGACGCAAGTCTCTTTTCCTTAAAGGGACACTGTGTGAGATTTTTAGTTGTCTATTTCCAGAATTCATGCTGCCCATTCACTAATGTTACCTCTTTCATGAATACTTACCACCACCATCAAATTGTAAGTATTCATTATGACTGGAAAAATTGCATTTTTCATACATGAAAAGGGGGATCTTCTCCATGGTCCGCCATTTTGAATTTCCCAAAATAGCCATTTTTAGCTGCAAAAATGACTCTACTTGGACCATACTAGAAAATATTTGTTTATTACTTAGTAAACTTTCATGTACAGATCAAATTTGGTAATAGGCAGCCCAGTTTCAATGAGCAGCATCGTTGCAGTACCTTTTTGGACCATTTCCTGCACAGTGTCCCTTTAAGTTATGGGGTACACTGCAGTATCCTAACCCCCTTCCTCGACCTGTGCTTGTGGCCTCGTGCTTAACTGACGCACACACGGCCTCCATGGACTAAACAATTACGTTTCCCCGCTGTCAGCCTAGCCACAATAACTTCTGGGGGACTTTTCCCCATCCAACATCCCAATTGCAAATAAGAAAACGCCCTTTGAATTGCGCTTTTGCGAAAATATTGAATTGAAGTTCTGTCGTCAATGACGTCTTGCGCTCAACTCCTGACTGTTTCTTCTTTAAAGAGGCTGAAGACGGCTTAGGCCGAAACGACTGTCTGTCATGCTAACCCAGTAGATTAAAACTGCAAGAACTACACCAGAGAGTGCGGCTTTTTTAACTAAAATATGTATGTGGAAGCCATACCAGCAGAAAGTTCAGATCTTCGGCACCCATGGCCCTCTTGGTGGTGCTGATGAGCTCCAGCAGGTCGGCGATGCTTTTCTTCAGAGAGTCCACCTTCTCGTTGAGAGCCAGCTTCTTGGCCTCCTCCTCTTTCTTCAGAGCCAGGACCCTCGCCTCCTCGTCCTTCCTCAGATACTCCCGAATGCGCTCAAACTCCTGCCTGATCTGCTTCTCCCCGTTCACCGACTGGTCCTGGGAGGGAAAGTGGCACAAGGACAATGACTGAGAAGCTAAATTACATTACAGTGCATCATAATACATTCCATTGCATTTGGCAGACACTTTTTTAAAAGTCTTTTTTTGGCCTTTATTATTACAGGACAGTATGAGAGAAGACAGGAAACGATTGGGAGAGAGAGATGGGGCAGGGTTGGGAAATGACCCCGGCCGGACTTGAACTGGGGTCCCCGTGGGCATGCCACAGCACCCCCTGGCGGACACTTTTTAACCAAAGCAACTTACAATCAAAGACATAATCGTAGCCAAAATAACTGGCAGATACAAAGTACATAGGAAATCTACAGGACAACAAGTGCAGATGCTAAGTACAAGTGTTTTTATTTTTTTGTCTAAGTACATTGGCACAGGGTTAAGTAGAGTACACGCACACATACACATCATACCAGAGAGTCTGGCTCGGGACTGGGTACACAACATTACACTCAGCTGACGCTTTTATCCAAGGTGACTTACAGCTCTTTTTAAGTTATAGTCCCTGGAGCGGAATGGGATTAGGGCAGTACAGAGCACTGCGCCGCAAAATTCGATTCCATTGTTTTCAAAACAACTCTGCACACTGGCGCTGATGTCCATGGACATCGGCTGGCCATTAGAGACAAGTTCTATTTTGTCGGAGCCACCCATTGACTATCCACATTCTCTGCTGTGGTGAAATTGTGTGCGGGAGTCGGAATTGTGTCGAAAGCGAAAGTGCACTGCAGTGCTGTTGGAACCGATGTACGGAGGCCCTTAGGAGTCTTGCTCAAGGGCACCTCAGCCATGTAGTAACATATGGAGTGGAAGGGTGGGATTCCAACCCGCAACCCTCTGATCTAAAATTCTAAAGTTCATCTCCTTAACCACTAGACTATGGCGGCTAAATCCAAGCTGAAGCTGAAATAACATATGTGAATATGTTCCTTCTTGTCAAAACATGTAGAGTGTGCAATCCGGCTCTGCAACACAACAGAGGAAGTATTTTCACAGTGGTCAGTGCTTTTGATCTCAGGTAACTTGTACTACCTTCACGAAGGCAATGGTATCCTCATATCGCTTCTTCATCCTTCTGAAAGAGTCCACTTTTTCCTCCAAGATGTTGATTTTGGTGCTCAGCTCACCCTGTGAAAGTGATAAAAAGAGAACTTTCTGGAAGGGAAAATACTCAACATGTCATGGCTTAAGCAGAGAGAGAGAGAGAGAGAGAGAGAGAGAGAGAGAGAGAGAGAGAGAGAGAGAGAGAGAGAGAGAGAGAGAGAGAGAGAGAGAGAGAGAGAGAGAGAGTCTTAGTGGAGTTGCAGAGATAGGCCTACTGTGTATTTTTTCTCGAAGTATAGCCTTGCTAGTGTGAGTAACGCCCATTTTTCTCAGATTATACCAAAGAGTATCCAATAACTAGATCTAAGTGTATTGATAATTTCCTCAAATTGGCGTGACTCGTCCTTGCAAGGCTAGGAGACTTCACTTAGAGAAATACCCAGAGAGAGAGAGAGAGAGAGAGAGAGAGAGAGAGAGAGAGATAGGTAGGCCTACAGCCATAAACTTCATGTCAAAGTTCAACCTGCCACATACAACAGGAAGTCATACTTGACTTCCTCGTACTGTAGGCCTGCTGTGACACCACGTTAACCACCACGTTGAGATTCGCGATAAAGTTACAGAAAAGTATGTGCATGTCACAAAAAATAAGTTAATATATATTACCTTACAAAAAGGAATCCCCTGATCCAACGGAAAAAGGTTGTGGCCATAGTGAAGGTTCAAGCATTCCGTGCACAAAGGTGTCTCATCTTTCTCACAAAAAAGCTGAAATTCACGATTGTGAATACCGCAAACCAGTTTTGCGACGCCAGGTACACGGTGGAGTCCTCCACCATCCCTTTTGTAGGTTTCAATAGCGTCCTTCAACGCACGATTAGGTATCGGCTGTTCCTTGCTGCAGTCTTGTCTACAAACTGCACACAGCTTCCTTGACGTGCTCTTCCAATACTGTTCCAAGCATGCTTTACAAAAGCTGTGCGTGCAGGACAGTAGCACGGGGTCGTCGAAAATATTCTTACATATTGGGCAAGTAAAATCTATTTCCAATGGTGTCGGATCACTAATATCTTCATCAGCCATAGTCACGACGATATCGTTCCCTCCAAGACTTTTTACTTTCGTTTTCAATAGGGGTTCAAATGTCGCACTTAAAATTTCTTCTCCCCTATATTACAGCTCCGTAAGTTGTTAATAAACACCTCTCTTCGCTAAGGTTGTTACTCACGTGTACATAAAGTTACAAAGATTTGTGAGTTGTAGAATGTTCCTGAAGTGCTCCACGGAGCTCTGACTTCCTGCTTTTTACAAAACACGACGTCACTGCATCTGATCTGCTAAAGGTGCAGGTGCTGCCCTCTGTCGAATGTTTTTGTAAGTAATTTGAGAATTAGTTCATTATGGTTCATACTTATACCTAATACCAGAGACGGTTATACTACCTCTATGGTTCATACCCTACACACCTGGCACATGTGACTCAGGCCTACTTTTCAGAAGCCAGATATTTTCTTATTTTTACACAAGTGGGTTCCAGCTGAAAATGCCTGGTTGGTAATCCCAGGCTGGCAAAGGAGTCAGTCAAAGCTGTCAGTGGCCCTGCCTGCAGGGCCGGTGTCCTGTCTATATGAGCGACCCGTCGAGATGTGATTCTCTTCGCTACTGAGCATGCGCACGCATGCGCACACCCTCGCGGTGGTTTTCGCGGGTGATTGCCCATCGAATTGTGAGACCGCAAGTTACGACAGGATCCCCTGAGACTGTCAACTTTAGTGACTCAAACTGTAGCCTATGTCCTCCTGAGGTTACCACCAGTCATCCATAGTCTAGTTAGCCTATAGCCTGTCCACCGACTGTCATGGACTGAAAGTTACGATATATCCCCTGGGGGGAAAACGGCAGAGGTGGAAACTAATTACTTTACTCGCGTTACTGTAATTGAAATAGCGTGGATCATCCAGCAGATCATTGGAACATCTGGGAAATAGCGTGGCCTCGAACATTTGCTACTTTGTTGCCTAACCGTAATCGCTCACACACTCAGCTTCGAACATTGTAACATCGATCAGAAAAGACTATTTATGTAGAGGAGGCGTTCTCATTGCAAAATGGAAAAAAATCGCAACCTCTGATTGAGCTGTCAAAATGCTCCCTTCACGCAAGAATTTGAATCGACTGCATTGTAAAATGCCTGAACATGGTAATAAGAAATGCACTGCTGGGGATGTTATGAAAATATGATTCCGGTCATTAAAAGACAGACATCTGCCAAAACAAAGCCACAATACGCTATCTGGGAATATCTAAACTGCGCTTGTTTATCCCCATATAGCACATGATTTCATGTGGCAATTTGCCTTGCGAGCCCACGTCGCATTGAAACCAAACCAACAGCAAATGACTGCATTAAACAACCCGTAGCCAGGCCCTGATCCCAAACACTTTCTCCAGTATTTGCGCAAACTCAACTCAGTCTCTTTCATATGGCACGTTTCTTAACTTGCTCAAACGAGGGGCTCACGTTTTTTAGTGGTCAGCAGCCGCACGTTCTTATTAAACTCGGCACGAACGATTGCACACCCCTGTCCGTGAAATAAACAAAGTAATGGTTATTAAAACAGTCCTACGTGGACCGATTGAAACGCCTTCCGCGGAAAATCAAGGTCGCTCATTTAGATGAGGCATCGCAAATCGATAGAACACCACTATCGAACAGGGCGACCGGTCGCTCATCTCGACGAGGCAACACATCTCGACAGAACACCGGCTCTAGTCAGTTCGGGGCCCCTAGGCCAGTGGTTCCCAACCTATGGGTCGGGACCCCCCTTATGGGTCGCCAAAGATCCAAAGGGGGTCGCGGAGCCCTCTTGATTTTAAGGGGTTTCGTTTTAAATATATATAGCCCATGTTGAATAAAAGACAAAGCATTTAACTAATAAATGCATAGACGCAACAAATTGTAAGTGCTACATTAAACATTTATTCTATATTTGACCAAAGACGAATTGAGGAATAAAATAACTAAAATAAGTTTTCACAGGAAACAGAGGGCATCTTTTGACTCCGTCTCGTGCGGGCGTTCGCGTGGTTGGGTCACCAAAGCTTACAATAGTAAAAACATGGGTCCCTTAAGAAAAAGGTTGGGAACCACTGCCCTAGGCGAGCACCCCTTCACCTTTTGTGGGTTTAACAAAATGACATCTGTAAACAAAGCAGCGTAGCCTACAAATGATCAGGCACAGCTGATCTACACACATACTCAGTCAGTCAGACATTCTCAGACATTGTCAATGTAAAGTTTGTTTCTTTTCACTTGATGTTTCCATTCTGTTGACATTTTTGAGTGTTACTTGTTGTGCCGCCCCCTTGACATTTGGTGCCCTAAAGGCGACTGCCTTGTCTGCCTGTGCTTAGCGCTGGCCCTGCACACTTGCTAACTGAAGTGGTGCATCATTCCCTCAATAGAGCTGTTGGAAATGTATCTCTTTGTCCTCCAAGGGCCGTACTATAAATTCTATAAACTTTAGGACTATATTAAAGGCGGACACCAGTACAACAGACCCCACCTTCACTATTTTCTTTCTTGTCAGAATTGAGGTCATGGGGGCACTGGCAGGCTCATGAAATTAAGAGGGTGTTTGTTAAAAAAGGTTGAAAACCACTGATTTAAAGCAACATTAGTTTTCATCATTGTCTGCTTAGACAGAACTAGACACTGATTTCACACAATGTAAAATGCACATTAAAGTTGTTTTAAGGGTTTATCAATTGACCATGTTGAAACATTTTTCTGAATTTCCAGGGCCACTCAACACATTCAGAAAAAGATCCTGATCCTGTCTCTTTTGGAAGCTTTAAAAAAATATGCAGAGTGTATGGTGACACAGCTTTGGAAAACAAACTGTCCCTCATTCCCTCAGTTTCTCAGAGTTTGTTCATGGTTGAAGGGACCCATAGCAGCTACCAGGTCAACAGTTTCGAGAGGTAAAATACGGGATGGCTGTTGTATTTTGTAATGTTCCTGGCCGTGCTGAGATAATATATACAGTATAGGCTATATATAATAGGGGCCCGCAAGGGTGTAGGGCCCACCGGGAAATGCCCGCTATACCAGATGGTATATCCAGCCTTGGAGGCCAATGATTCTTTGTGTGTTGGTCACCATCTGCAGTCTCTTCCAATCAGCCTGCCACACAGACACAGCATAGATCAGTCTTTCAATGGTTGAGCGGTAGAAGGTCATCAGCAGGCGTGTGTTCATGTGCTCATTGAGTGTTGGGCCTAGTGGAGAGTGGAGGGTAGTGGCGATGGCATCTTCAGTGTTTGGCTGTTTGGCTGGCAAACTGAGGTGGGCCCTGGATAAGAGACTAGACTTGATGTGCCTCAGTCATGACCAGTTTCTCCAAGCACTTGGTGATGACTGGCCTGTGTACTACAGTGTAATGTGAAGGAAAGTGGATCATGACCGCTTTAAACAGGATTTGGCTTATTGACTAGGTATGTCACCGCACAGATTAGGGAAGTAAAGGAGATCAGTCTTTTAGGTTAATTAGGCTATATGTACACCGGACAGTAATATGTGTGACTTAATAATCTGTGTTTTGAAAGGAAATGACAAAGGTATAAAATGGATCTACAGTAGCGTAGCCTAATAGCACTTTATTTATGTCTATATCAACCAGACCTCACAACTGATCAAGGAGGTAAAAGAGATGTCTTTTAGTTGGACCTAATCGAAGGCCTATGTAAAACTCAAACTGAGATTCTTATATTTTATTGAGACATATTTGAGAGCAGAAAAAAAGTCTCATTTCTTCTTAGCTGAGATTTTGAAAAAAGACCGCTTTGACCAAAGAATTCTTTGGTCACACAATGCTCACTATGAGACTTCTCAGGAGAGACATTTGAGAAGAATGAGAAAAACACTTTCGTCTTAATAAATGCTCATTAGATAAATGTTTAGGAGATAATGACATAAACGAGATCTCTTCTTCAATTTTGCCTTGCTATAGAGTCTAGGCTATACGCTGAACAACACCTGCTGTGGCCAATAGACAAATGTTTTTGTTTCAATTTAGGCCTAATGGAAATAATAAAGTATGAAAATACAACACTTTATTCTAGCCCACAAAGCGGTCATTTCATGTGAAATCAGACACTTTGGGACCCGACCGACACAGATTTCAATCATACTTGCTGTGCCTGTTTAGTAGCACCCCAGAACTGCATTTGTGTGAATCTGACACCAATATTAATGGAGAAACAGACTAGGAAAGGTTTACATATGAGGGTAGGACACTATACATTCAGCATTGGTCATATCAGTCAATGTAAGTCACAAAAATATGTCTGTGGTGTTATTTGAAAGCTCTTTCCTGGCTCTACAATTTACATAAATAGCATGGAATACAACATCCCTCAGAATATATTAATATTAGATTCTATATAGAGATATGCCAATGTAATAGGTTGCTATGGGCACCTAACATGACCAGGTTCCGGTCTGCCTAAAGTGGCGTGTCATAATACTCCTAGCATTGAACAGAACAGTCCTTAGGTCTGCCTAGGTCTGCCTAAAGGGGACCCCCCCCCCTTTGCAATAATAGAACCCGGAAACAATGGGCCAATGGAACCTATCTCTCTCTACTCTCTCTGGTATTACTAGGTGATCTGTGTGATGCCATATTTTTGAGTCCTATTATCTCTGAAATGAATAAAGAACCAAATACCCCATTTTCAGGTGTTGCTTATGACCTTACAGGCTATGTTTAGACAAGAAACAGCCATTTTAAAATAAAAGTTTTTTTGATATTCAATTTTTAATTTTTCAGTCTATCATAATTCATATTCTGAAGGTTGTTGTATTCCACGCTGTTTGTGTAATTTGAAGAGCCAGAAAAGAGCTTTCAAACAACACCTCAGGCATGATTTTGTGACTTACAGACTGATATAATCAAGGCTGAATGCATAGTGTCCTAAACCTCCTCCACCTTTGCTAGTCTTTTTCTCCCTTAATAGGCCTATTGGTGTCAGATTCACACAAATGCAGTTCTAGGTTGCTACCTTGCTACTAAACAGGCACATCATTGAAATCTCTGTCGGTCGGGTCCCAAAGTGTCTGATTTCACGTGAAATGCCCAAAAGCCTGTGCTAGAGTGTCCAAATGTCTGCTATTAATAATGAATTGTTACATTGCAATTACAAAGCCTGCCATGTAGCCTACCTGTTGGTGCCAATTTTAGTCGGTAGAGGGCACTTTCTTGGCTGACAATGGTTGGTGAGAGACAGATAGCGGACAAGACCTACTAGCCTACAGAACAATCTCCAAGTGGTGCGTCTTTTAGCAGCACTCAAAAACCAGACTGGTGTGGAAGTCATTAGAATTGAAATGGGATTAGATGCCTCATTCTGATATGAGAAGCGCTCTACTATGAAATGCTTCCTTGATGCGCGCCGCTGTCCAAGATGCCCACCAAGATTCTACCATCCCAAATTCCCAAATAGGCCAACGCTTGATCAAAGCCTGATGCTTGATGCATAGCGCCCAGCTTGTTAGCTAGCTGAGCTCAGCACGACTAGATTATACCCGAGAACATCCAGGCAAGGCAAGGATTGCTGCAGCGGGGCAAAACGGGAGACGGACGGATATTGCACTGGATTATAACATTTTAAGCCATGATGTGATTTCATCTAGAAAACTCTCTAATTGGAGTTAACCGCCATGGAAATGAAAACACTGGATATTGTGAGTAAGGTTGTACTCAGTGTCAACAATAACAGGAACAGCTGGTCGCTTGTTAGGCAGCTAGCTATCTCTGTGTAGTTCGTAAAAACCTTTATCGATGATGCCACATGTGTTCTGTTTTCAGTATGTAATGCACTGTGTAAAAACTGTCAATGGGGACACGCCACCGGTTTAGTATAGTTTAAAGATAGGGGTTTAAAAGACAGTCTAGCACGCTACCTAGCATAGCTAAGATTTGATATGACGTTTCTTCCTATGGTGGCCAGTTAGCAAAACAGCTGGTTTTATGGCTACAAAAGCTAATGCATGCTAACCATTTAAATAGACCGTTGTGCCGACGACCACTATTATATGTGTTGTATTGAAGACTAGTTCAATAATATGGAATTGATATCAACACGAGCCTCATTGTAGTGTTCACCAATTATCTGTTTGCGTCTACCTTCACGCTCCGATTGGTTATTTACAAAGGTAGCGGGTTCAATCATAACCAGTTAGCATTACGATATTATGCTCAGGCATAGGGTTAGCTTGTCCTTACTTTATTTATGGTTAAGCCTACTTGCTAGGTAGCTAGCGGACAGCAGGTTTCATGCTTGGCCTCAGTAATATAACGGAACCCGTTGGATTTATTCAGTGTTTCAAGCGGTGCCTTTCATGATCAAGATCACCAGTATGCTACATGTATTATGCGACGGTATTTCAACGAAAAGTTAAAAGTATCCATTGCACCCCCTAGAACTGCACAGCATTATGGGCAGACATTTGGGCAAAAAAAGATTAAACATTCAGATCAACCAATGTGCCATGACAAAAACTGATGTGTGAATATTGCACGGTAGGCCTATCTGATCATTTCAGTGTGTGTGTGTGTATGTGTGTGTGTGCGCGCGCGCGCGCGCGTTGTCAATCATAAAATAATAACAACAGCAAAAATTATGGCACATGATGTATTCTACAGGTATTCAAAATTAAGTCTTATTCAGGTGACCATTTTGAGGTCTCAAATTCATTTTCACAAAAAAAATGTATTATGATAACAGGTCGATAATGGACTAATCGGCTTCCAACTCTCTCTTTGCCCCAAAAGGTTCCCAGCCTGTGACCCGGCTATCTCTGGCATCTGATTCCCTTCGCCTTCGTCTGCTACGTCTCCCCCGCCTCTTCTCCCTCCTCTGGCTCAGTCAGGATGGAGGAGAGGATGGCGGCGCTTCTCCTCTCCCTCCTGGGCACGGGGCTGCTGCTGCTGCTCAGTTGGACCCCTGGCAGCCTCGCTGCGGAGTGCAAGGGCCACAGGCTGGTACTGAGGGGCCCCCCAGGGTACGTGTCAGATGGACCAGGAAACTACTCGGTCAACGGAAACTGCGAATGGCTTATCAAAGGTAAGTGTACAATGTACACTATAGCATGCAATGTCCA
This sequence comes from Engraulis encrasicolus, assembly GCF_034702125.1. NCBI lineage: Eukaryota > Metazoa > Chordata > Actinopteri > Clupeiformes > Engraulidae > Engraulis > Engraulis encrasicolus. The sequence continues at coordinate 50,906,608 of NC_085861.1, read as the reverse complement.
GCATTTTTTTAGTTGTATCAGTTTCTAGTCTTTCTTGACAGGACGGTGGTTATCACGTGATACCAATTACTTTACATTACATTACGTTACATTGCATTTAGCAAACGCTTTTGACCAAAGCGACTTACAAGGAGGAAGCATGCCATGAAGCATGCAGGTCAGAACACTTTACTTTCAGCCATCTTATCTATGATCTTCTTCAATCGTCTCATCCATCTTCTTTTCTTTTTAGCTCCCGGCAGCAACTACCGCATTGTTTTGAACTTCACCTTCATGGAGACAGAGTGCACCTACGACTACCTGTTTGTTTACGATGGCAACTCCTACCAGAGCCCGCTATTGGCCAGTTTGAGTGGAAACACGATGCCCCAGCCAATAGAAGCCAAGTCTGGTCAGGTAGGCTACATGCATCTCCATTTTGACCCTGGGGGTATTCCGAGAACACGGTTGAGTGAATAAGACTAAAGCTGGCTAAATTAAACTACAGAAATACAGAAAGTGACATAAATCTGCTAGAACATAGTTTGCAGGTGCTATCTAGCTAAGCAAATGAGCACTACAGGCTCTTTTATAAGCTGATTTACCTCCATCTTCAGTTGAACCTAACCTGGCTTTCTCGAAAGCGTTGTTTAAACTTACTTGGTTTCCAATGCATTTTACCATTGGCAACCTACTAAGTTGCTAACTGGTTATCAACGATTCTTTTGAGAAACAGGGTCCTGATGTGGTTATGAATCACCTTATTGGAATAACGACCAATGTGTGTGCTTTGTGTTCCCATCTCTGCCTTCCCCATAACCGACTTGGGCCTAAGGTTTGCCTTGAAGGTCACTGATTGAGTTGTCAAAGGGTGAACAGAGCCGTCCTATGCTGTCACATTGTTGGAATAAATTAGGTTTTTGAATGAGCAGGGATTTAATTATACCAAATGGTAGTGCGATTTTCTCAAAGGACTGCTTGCTGTGGATGGTCTGCTGAAGGGTTGAAATGTTCATTTGAATGCAGGCTATGTGTTTGGTGTCTGGAAAAGTCAGGGAGTTGTATGCTTTAGGTAATCGGGTTTTTTGTTTGTTTGTAGATATCTCTTGTGAAATTGTTGATTCTAAAAAAATGATTTCATCCTGCAAAAGTTTTTTGAGCACATTAGATAGATTGTCTGATTAGCGTAGAGTCAGTTGCCCTCTCAGAGATGCCTGCAGCTCCTTCTGTGGTACACCAGAAAGATTCACTGATGCGGATGGATTTAATGCTGCTCGGAAATGTGCTATCAAGGTTTCTGACAAAGAAATATGAATAATTTAGGGACGCGGCCGTTCAATAGAACCGACCTGCAATTTAGCCTAGAGGTTGTTTTCAAGTAGGATGTGGTTCATTTAAAACTCACAGACCGAATAAGAGGCTCTGTTAAGAAGCTGAGGTTGACAAGCTGTGCTGTCAGCATGTTTAGTGCTGTATTGTCAAACCAAACTTAATTTGGCATGTAAGCCTCCAAAATGAGTTGTGTGTGTTGTTTGCAGTGTTGTTAGTTCCTGTTTGCAGCTAGCAATCTGTTGTCATTCGCTGTTGTGATGTGATGATTGGTAACGTCTTGCAATGTTCCTGTGATCATATCTAAAGGAAGCCGTGGATATATAATGTAATAGTAGTAGTAGCCTTTATATGTCCCAGTATGGGCAATTGTTTTGCAGTGGTGGTACACCTCTCACACCCGCACATACACACGCACCCACATAAACCTATAATATATATATAATATCAGTGGCTGCAACAGTAATGACTGGCCTAAACCTGTGTAGCCTGAACTTTGCAAAATTGTGCAGCTGGAGGACTGGCTGTGTGCATCCTGCGTGTTTGTCATTGACATTGACACCATCATCGAGTCCAACGGCACTAGCCAGGGACGTCAGACGAGCTGCCCGTATGGCCTTTTCTAATCACACTGTTCTGAAGCCTGAGCTCCATATTCGTCTTTGTATAGGAGAGTGTGGGGATGTGGTGATGATTGAGAGAACAGGGTGGAGCAGGAGAGAAGAGAGAAAGGAACGATGGTGAAGAAAGGAGGGATGGAGAAGGAAGACAAGAGAGGAGAGTAGTGTGCGGGAGTTTTGAAAAGAAGAAAGGAGTAATGGAGAGGACAGGAAAGAGTGGAGAGAGGAGAGGACAGGAGAGAGAGAGGAGTGTCTTAATGCCTCGTCTCTACTGTCAGCGTGAGCTCCCGGTTTTACGAGGGAAGTGAGTCACAGGGAGGTGGTGTGAGCAGCTGCAAACTGAACGATTGCTTCCTTATGCTGTGTGTGTGTGTGTTTGTGCGTGTGTTTGTTTGTGCGTGTGTTCGTTTGTGCGTGTGTTTGTGAGCGTGCGTATGTGTGTCTGTGTGTGCACGCGTATGTCTGTGTGTGAACATGTGCGCATGTGCACACACGTGCGTGTGTGTGTGTGAGCGTGCGGGCGTGTGTGTGTGAGCGTGCACGTGTGTGAGTGCGTGTCTGCATGTGTGACTGCGTGTGTGCATACGTGTGTGTGTGCATATGTGTGTGTGAGTGCGTGTCTGCATGTGTGACTGCGTGTGTGCATACGTGTGTGTGTGTGCGCGTGTTGTGTATTGTGGCCTGTCTGTGTTTCGGTTTAATTCTTTATTACATTAGACACAAGTGCACGGTCCATTGCTGGTGTTTGTGTTGCATGTACACAAACATGTAATATTTTCTCCATGTCACCAGTGTGTTCCACCGGCGTCACCAGCTCCTTATCTCATCCCACTCAACTCTCTTTCTCCCTCCCTCTCCCTCTCCCTCTCCCACTCCCCCTCTCTCCCTCTCCCCCTCTCTCACCAGATGCTGCTGCACCTCTTCAGTGACGCCAACTACAACCTGCTGGGCTTCAACGCCACCTACTCCTTCTCCCTGTGCCCCGGGGCCTGCGGGGGCCACGGCCGCTGCGATGCCGCCACGGCCCGCTGCCAGTGCCACCAGGGCTGGGGAGGAGAGGACTGCACCACCCCCCTCTGCTCTGTGGCCTGCACCCGACATGGACACTGTGACGAGGTGAGGGAGGCTAGTGGTAGTGGAGGAGGGTGTGGTGCTGGTGATGGTGCACGGCTGGATAGGAAAAGAGGGGGGAGGGTGATGCCCAGAACATGAAATGCATTAAAAGGTAAAGGCACAAAAGCTGGGGAAAAGGAGGGTTGAAAAAAGGTTTGAGGCATAGGGTAACAATGAAAAGCAGAGAAGCTGGATGGGAGGGTTGTGAGGAGGACAGTGGTGTGTGTTGAATTTAAAGGTAAGGTAGGATGGTTTTTCCTGGAACAATTAACTGAATTACTTAAATTCCCTTCACTGCCTCCATGGCAACCAATGAATGCTCTGCCAAAAAACTAAAACATGGTAGTCACCTGGGGGGAGACAGAATTGAAAATGCAAAGTAGCCCAAAGCTTTGAATGGCAGTGTGTGCATCAGGCTGCCGTCTTCACATCCCCTTCATGCTAAAGTCCCACAGTATGCCGTGTGGGGGTAGTCCTGAAAAAAATAACTTGGGACTTTTGAATATCTTGCCAGAGCCATTTTCCAGGATCTCCTGCTCTGCTTTTAACGATAATTTGCCAAGACACGTGGCCAAAGTTGCCCTCACCGTGGCAAATCAAATTCTGCCGCCTGTCAGATACAGTAATAGGTCCGCCTGGGTCCGCCATTCCTAGTCGTATAAACAAGGAAACTAAAGACAAAGACTTGAAAAGTAAATTTTGGTGAGAGCAATGAGGGTGAGGGTTGGCAATCTACTGGTCAGACAGGGAGAGAAGATGCTGCAAAGTAAAGAAGGACAATGAAGAGTGCATTCTATCACCAACTAGAAGCACTCAGAGAGCACAGACATCCGCCAAGGAAGCTGCTTAATAGAACATTTGACTATGTTACACCCTGAGTCTTTCTGCATTCTTTTTGTGGAGTTCTCGCAATTCAATTTCTGGTCACTAGGGGCGTCTAGATTGAAAGGCGAGCAATGGTGAAGAATCTTTAAAAAGGTCCTGGTTCCGGTTCGTGCTCCGGATCACCACCAGAATTTAATCACTTGTTCCTTGGGTCATTACTAACAACTCCACAAAGTTTCAGCCAAATCCGTTGGCAAGTTTTTGAGTTATCCTGCTGACAGACAGACAAACAGACAAACCAATGCGACCGAAAACATAACCTCCTTGGCGGAGGTAAATAGTTGACTTCAGACTCACTTTAGGGAGGTGGTGATTTAGTTGGGTTTAAAGGCAGGAGTTACTGCCAGGTCTATTATCACCCCAGCTGTGTACTTGGTGGCCCCTAAATCATCGGAAACTAGAAGTGGACGTCCTTAAAGAGCCAGCCAGCCATTTCATGTAATGATATAATGTATTATTCACCCTGTTTGGAGTTGCTTATTTGAACCATTTCACCTTGTCTTTTCAAATTGTGTATTGGACTAATGAGTTTTTGTTTTGTTTTGTGCTTCTCATGCCATGTTTTCTTTTCTCTCTCATGACCTCTGCCCCCTTTTTGTTTTTTCTTTCTTTCTTTCTTTCTTTCTTTCTTTCTTTCTTTCTTTCTTTCTTTCTTTCTTTCTTTCTTTCTTTCTTTCTTTCTTCTCTGTCCTTTCTATCTATCTATCTATCTATCTATCTATCTATCTATCTATCTATCTATCTATCTATCTATCTATCTATCTATCTATCTATCTATCTATCTATCTATCTATCTATCTATCTATCTATCCATCCACAGAAGGGGGAGCACTGTAATTGCAGCTCAGGCTACGTGGGCCACAGCTGCCAGCTGGGTCTGCATGATGACGTGGGTGCTGGCCAGTGGTGGGAGGTGAGCGAAGGGGACGTCAAGGTGCCCCACCGCACCGCTGCAGCCGGAGTCTACCTCTCTTCCACCCGCGCCATGTACCTTTTCGGAGGTAAGAAAGGCCTGCAAATATTTTAACTTACAAGGAGGTATTTGGGGGTGTTAATTAAAAGTTGTATCCCCTAATTGAGATGGGGCATTTATCACCAGGTTTGGTCTTTGGTACAGTATGCCTGTAAACAGACCTATAGATAGGTTTTCCGTTTACATTTGTACAAACATTTGCGATGTGATGATGAGGGACAAGATGCTAAGCAGCCAACTATGTGAACGCATTTTTGACAGCTGTTTCCAACAATCTGAGGTTGGAACCAGAGATTGTTAACAAACGGGAAACGTATGTATTAGGAAGTGAACATTCCCATGCAGAAAGTAAAACATGATATCGATATTTTCCATATCCTGCTGCCAATTAAATAAATCAGCTGACCCTAATTAGCACAAGTGATCCTCATGCAGGTGGCTGAGGTGATTTGTGATTTCACCTGTCTTAGGAATAAAGGGGACAGAGAATAGATGTTTTATTTTTTATTTTTTAATCAACACGGTGCTGTGAGGAGGGGCAAGACACTGGCAGCCAACCATGTGAGCTAATTTTTTGACCGACAGCGGTTTCCAACAATCAGAGGTTGAGTTGTGCGCAGCTAGTTTTGCGCAGTCAGGAGCAAAGAAAAATGTAGAACCCATGTATACATAAGGGATGTTTACTTTCTCAAACTAGTTTGTTCAGTTTTAGATAAACTATACCCCAAAATGGACTTGTGAACTTCAGGCTGTGTATCAGTTTTGAAAGATGGATCGTGTCTGTGCATGTCTGTTTACCTTTCTCTGAGTCATGGTTAGTTTTCGTTTCGCTTCATGTTTTCCCCTCTCGTGTCCTGCACAGGATTTGACTTGAACCGAGCTCTGGGGGACCTCTGGCGGTACACCTTCGAGACAAACCTGTGGGAGAAGATGTCCATCTCCAATGCTCCAGTAAGAGACTAACGTAAACACAATGCCATAGCAAACGCCACCCTGGGAATCCATGGAACTACACTGCCCTACAAAGGCAAAGTGCAGTAACTACATATTTTGTCAAAAATGAGTATAGACCGAAAATTATGTGTAATTAATTACGTGTTTATTACACATCCTTTATCTTGTGACAAAGGCGTAAGGCCCATTTTAGAGATCTTGCTGTGTCAAATTTACGATATCCAACCTAATACCAAGGCTTTGATGGCATTTTTCTCAGTTTCAGTGTTGGTGTAGTTACTGCACTTAGCCTTTGTTAGGGCAGAATGGTTAGGGAGTTGGTCTTACATCAGAGGGTTGAAGGTTAAAATCCCACACAGACGCCACACACTCTGCTCCATGTTGTATTAGATGAAATGGCGTTTAGGCCGTCTGGCCTTCTTCAAACCTACCTTTATCAAATCCCAGCACTTTCGTCCATGGCTGAGGTGCCATTGAGCAAGGCACCTAACCCCACATTGCTCCAGGGACTGTAACAACACCCCTGTAATAACAATGTAAAATGCTGTGGATGATGGCATTAGCTATGTGTTATACAGTGTAGTATGCACACAGGTGCAAGCAGCCAATTAGTGTTACAGTAGATACACATGAATGAAGAGCTTTCAGTGTTGTGGATGAAGTGGCCCATTTGGTGGATGTCTTTTCCTGAACTGTTGGACAGGCATTCAACTGATTAGGGTAGAAAATGGAACATCTGGGAAGAAAGGAAAGGGAAGGAAAGGAAATTCATGTTTCTCTCTCTGTGTGTCTGTCTCTCTGTCTCTCTCTGTCTCTCTCTGTCTCTCTGTCTGTCTCTCTCTCTCTCTCTCTCTCTCTCTCTCTCTCTCTCTCTCTCTCTCTCTCTCTCTCTCTCTCTCTCTCTCTCTCTCCTTCTCCATCCCTCTATCTCCCAGGCTCCACGTCACTCCCACACTGCAGTGGAGTGGCAGGGGGGCATGGTGATCTACGGTGGCGAGCTGTCTGACCACTCCATGGCCAGTGACGTCTGGATTTACCGGCCCCAGACGGACGTATGGGAGCAGCTCGGCCTATCGGACGCCCCGGGGGCACCGCGACTGGCCAATCACGCGGCGGCTGTGGTGGATAGCTATCTCTATGTGTTTGGGGGTAAGTGAGGACTCCATCTGACCTAAGGCGAAGTGTGTTTTCTTGATGCCTTGTGATTGCTGCTGTAGTGCATTGGATTGGAATGTAACCATTATATACAGTATGGTAACGTAAACACACACTGTGGTCCAAAGGGACACAGACACATAGATAAGATTTAATGGCGCTATAATAAACTTGTGTCCTCAGTGCACTTGACCTGACCTAACTTGACTCCTTTGCTTTGCTCTGCTCTCTCTTTCTTCCCTCTCTTGCTCTCTCCCTTTCATCCTCTCACCCTTTCTTCCCACCCTCCTCCTTACTTCTCTTCTGTGTTTGTCTTTGTCTCCCCCCTCTCTCTCTCTTTCTCTCCCTCCATCCGGTGTGTGTGTGCTCTTTGTCCAGGCCGCACAGAGGAGGACATGTTCTCCTCGTCTCTGTTCCGCTTCAAGCTGAAGGAGGGGGTGTGGGAGGCGGTGCAGCCGTCGGGGGGCAAAGCTCCAGCCACGGCCGGCCACAGCATGGTCTTCCACGGCCCCTCCAGGACCCTGCTGGTGTACGGCGGACACAGGCCTACCTCCGCCAGGTACACAAGCACACCCATAATAAATGAATCATCTTTATTTTTAAAGATATTTTTTGTCTTTTATGGCTTTATGTTATGATGGGACAAACAGAGAGTGATGGGAAACAAGTGGGAGAGAGAGATGGGGAAGGGGTGGCGACACACAGGACCTAGGCTGGAATCGAAGCCAGGTCGCCAGCTTAGCAGCACAGTGCCCTACCGATACAGCCACAGTAGTGCCCAAATAGAGACGAGGGAGGATCGGGAGACGACCTCCGATTAGAATCGGACCCGGGTCATCAGCGCAACAACAGGCCTACATGAGTCACATCACTACAACTGAATTATATTTGTTGATCGTTATGTTTCATCCTTTTCATGTGGTTCTTTTATTTCAAAGTAATTGCTCTGGTGAAGTCTGACAACCATATTCAGGAGAGAATAATGTTAGCCTGACAGGCCAGACCATTCATTTTGAATTACTTTGTAATCCACTAATGGTCTGATTATGCTTCTCTGGGGAGGGTTTTCTGTCGGTTTTCAGACGACCGGTGTTACCAGCCAGTAAACGAACATCAAGTCAGATCTTATTTCAAACTAGAGCTGAGCTCACTCCTCCCGCCCAAGTGCTCCAGGGCACCGAGGATCCAGACCTAAAATGAATTACGAAGTAATTAATGTGGTCTGGTAAAACCAGGCTAGTATAATGTCCCCTGATATGCCTCGCTGTTGCTTTGGTACCTGAGAGATGTTTTTCCTCTAGTGCTCTCTCGTGTGTGGCCTTAAACTATGGTAACTCTTTACTTCTCTCTGCTATGGTAACTCTTCTTCTCTCCTTCACTTCCTTCTCGCCATCTCCACCCTTCTCCCTCTCTTTTCCATTCCTTCACTCCCTCTCTCCATCTCTTCCCTTCTCCCTCTCTTCCCCCTCACCTCTATGCCCCTATCCTTCACTCCCTCTCTCCATCTCCACCCTTCTCCCTCTCTTCTCCACCCCTCTATGCCTCTCTCCTTCCTTCCATCTCCATCGCTGCCTTTCTCCCTCCCTTCCTCCCTTTATCCTTCCTCCTCCCTCCCTCCGCTGTCTCTCCATCCCTCCCTGCATCCTCCCCCAGGTTTAGCCAGCGTGTTAACTCCACAGATGCCTTCCACGTGGACCAGCGCTTCTGGACTTCCTTCCGCTCGCGTTTCCCTGCCCACGGCCCGCGGGAGAGAGCCTTCCACTCCGCCACCATCATCGGCAACTACATGGTGGTTTACGGTGAGCCTCTCCGTCCCCCCACCCCACCCTACTTTGTGCTCTGGAGAGAGGGTTCATGATGAAGCCAATTGGGATTTATGTCATGATGTCTCTAGGCCTCTGATGCTGGGCTAATCAGCTGTACCAAACAAGAGCGCAGTAGCTGCATATCTGGTTGAAATTGAGTTTAGACCGGAAATGTAGCCTGGAAAACCAGCGCCAACTGCTGGACGGCAAAATGTTTAAATTAGACATCCAATCCATTTAGGCTGGTTTATCAGGCTACCGGAAATGGGCTTTATAATACCTCCTTTGTCTTGTGTCCTGTTACAGAGGAAAAAAATCATGTTGAAAATGCAGTAACTACAAAAACTGATGGTATTGCATTTTTTTTCGGTTTTAAGAGGTTACGTCTTATGAGCTAAAATGCCGTAAGTCACGTGTAGTTACACTGCACTTATCATTGAAGCAGTGGTTCAGGAACAGACGGTAATACCAAGTAAGAACGCATTAACAATAATAATTACATTATTGTGGTGAAAAGAGATATGAATATTGGGGTTTTTTTGTGTGCATAAATTTCCATCCTAAAAAAATGTTACATTATCAGATGCCAGAAAGCGGGGATACTGCGTTCTTGTTTGGTATGAACAATTTAGTCAAATCATTGAATGAAAAACATCATGTTGAATTTAGTCAATCAACTCCGTTCAGTTCTGCAAGTGTTATGGAAATAGGTACACTGCTTTCTGAGCCCCCACCCTCTGCTAGACATACCATTTGTGCTCCTCTTTGGTGGCTCCCTATCCTTCTTTTGTTTATTGAGTGTTGTACCAGACAGGTACAAACAAAAAACTGAAATTGGGGTTGTTCATGCAGCCTTCCCATATGAAGTGCTCTTCAGCCAGGCACCAAATGCTCTAAATGCTCCCTCCTCCCATTTTGATAGTATCAATAGGTTTCTGCATAAAACACAGCATTTCAGCCCTGGTAACGGCAGGGCACTGGGTTACTATGCTGGAGAGTCGGCGACCCTGGTTCAATTCCGGCCGGGGTCATTTGCTGATCCTTCCCCGTCTCTCTCTCCCCACTCATTTCCTGTATCTCCTCCGCTGTCCTGTCAAAAATAAAGGCAAAAAACCCAAAATAATATATATTTAATAATATAATAATAATCTCTCTATAATAACACCCCAATTTAACGCATTTCCTTTCTCTTCCATGCAGGGGGAAATGTCCACATCCACTACCAGGAGGAGAAGTGCTTTGAGGACGAGATCTTCTTCTACCACCTGGGCTGCCACCAGTGGGTGTCGGCTGGGGAGAGCTATGGCAACAGTGAGTCACTCACAGCAGCACATGCAAGCCTAATGCCGTGTACAGACCAAGAGCGAATGAAGCGACGGAAGTCATTATTTCTCTATGGAGGGCACGCGACCTGCGCTACCAAAGCGAATTCGCCAGGAGCGAAGCTTCTTGCGCGACCAGAGCAAATTTTGACGATTAAACTAAATCTAATCGCAGGCGAATTCGCTCTGACGCTGTTCGGCGAAAACCAATCGGAACGTTCATATCTCCGAATGTCCCAGGCTGTCAAGCCAGAGCCGTTATGTGATTAGCTGAATCAAACATGTCAATGCTGCGTCTGGAGCGAATGCAGCGAATTCAAGGCGAAACTTCTTCTGCTACCCACGCTACCAGGCAGCGTAGTTCGCTCTTGGTCTGGACACAGCATAATGCTTTTAGTGAGACCAAATTAAAATACTTCAGACTCCTGAAGGTCTGAAGATGTTTTTGTGTGTTGAATTGCAAGGTGCACAATGATTGAGCTTTTCTACCATGCAGATTGATATAATAATAGTAATAGTAATAATAATAATAATAATAATAATAATAATAATAATAATAGTAGTGATAATAATAATTATAGTAATGATAATGATTGTTATTGATATTTATTATTATTGTTATTATTATTTAATTTTGTTTCATGCGTCTGAGAGATTACATGACTCGTGGATATCTCTGTTTTCTTCGGGCTCTCACTCTCTGATTTCCTGTCTATCTCTCCGTCTCTCCCTCCCTCCCTTTCTCTCTCTCTCTCCCTCCCCTTTCTCCTTCCTCCCTTTCTCTCTCCTTCCCTCCCTCCCTTTCTCTCTCTCTCTCGCCATCCCCTTCCCTCCCTCCCTTTCTCTCTTTTTCTTCCTCCACTTTCCCCCTCCCTTTCTTTCTCTCTCTCTCTCCTTCCCTCCCTCCCTTTCTCTCTCTCTCTCTCTCTCTCTCTGTCCCTTCCCCTTCCCTCCGTTTCTCTCGCTCTCCATCTCCTCTCTCCTTCCTCCCCTTCCCTCCATCCCTTTCTCCTTCTCTCCCTCCCCTTCTCTCCCTCCCCTTTCTCCTTCCTCCCAGGGGGCCATGCGGTGCGAGGCCGCTACTCCCACGTGGCCGCTGTCATGGACGGGCGCGTGCTGCTGGTGGCCGGGGGCTACAGCGGGGTTGCCAGGGGTGACTTGGTGGCCTACAAGGTCCCTCTGTTTGTCAGCAGTGACCCAGCCAAGAGGGTGAGTGTGCTGTGCTGCGCTATGCAAGCACAGAGTGCATTCCAATATGCAACCTTGCGTCCTCCACTTGGGCTTGTGGCCTCACTCCGCCTCCTGGCCCCGCCTCGGTGGAGAAAACAATAAAGTTTCCCCGCTGTCAGCCTAGCCAAAACAATTTTTGGGGGACTATTCTTCATTCACCATCCACTTTGCAAATGAGAAAATGACTTTACAATTGAGCTTTTGCGAGATATTGAAATATAATGCTGTTGTCAGTGATTTCATCATGACTCATAACTTCCTGGTATGAGGCCACGCAAGGTCGCATATTGGAATGCCCCCACAGTCTTGAAGGAAGGGCCGCCTTAAACGCCCCCTCCTCTGCCTCCCCTGACTTCACCTGGATGTGTTTACTGTAGCCCCCTGAGGGGAGCAACTAGGTCACACTTTTATAAAGCGGATCAGGCCTCCCTTGTGGTAACACTTATGTAACCTATGTGTGAGTCGGAGGACAGTAGCTTCATTGATTTCTGTTTGTGCGTTTCTTTCGTGTGTGTGTGTGTGTGTGTGTGTGTGTGTGTGTGTGTGTGTGTGTGTGTGTGTGTGTGTGTGTGTGTGTGTGTGTGTGTGTGTGTGTGTGTGTGTGTGTGTGTGTGTGTGTGTGTGTGTGTGTGTGTGTGTGTGTGTGTAACAGGATTCACTGTGCGCGGAGGCCCCAGATGAGAGCATCTGTTTGAAGAACCCAGAGTGCAGCTGGTGTGAAGGCCGGTGCCGAGAGTACCAGCCCTTAGATCCGGTAACCCCACAGCCTCCATCTCTCTCTCTCTCTCTCTCTCTCTCTCTCTCTCTCTCTCTCTCTCTCTCTCTCTCTCTCTCTCTCTCTCGCTCTCTCTCGCTCTCTCTCGCTCTCTCTCGCTCTCTCTCCATCTCTCTCTCCCACAACAAATGTCTGTCTTTATCACTCTTGTCTTTTCTATATAATGATTCCCAGTAGGGGATACTTGGACCATCTAATGGGTCAATGCCAATGTAGGGGTTTATATCAAAGAGTCTCTTGCTATTTGCTGTCTTGCTTTCTTTCGTGAGACCCTGTTTACAAATATGTATAAATATTTTTGTAATTACTTCCATCTCAGTCTCTTGTTTACACATACCAAGTTGTAGCTCCCTAAAATGGGTATTTTTTAAACAGGGATTTTCTAAAATGCACCTGTCACAGTGGTGATCATGCCGTTTAAATAGGATCAAAATATGTAAACGGATACAAAAATATACAAAACGCTTGTTTGCGAGTCTCCCCTATGACCTGAAATTCCCCCTCCTCTCCACAGTGTGGCAGTAATGGGTGTTTGGGTCTGGCCCGCTTCCTGTCCGACTGCCAGTCCTGCCTGATGTTCAGCGGTACCGCGGGGGCGCTGCCCCGGGCCCCCAGCGACCTCGGCTGGTGTGTCCAGAACGAGTCCTGCCTGCCCGTCTCAGGTGAGCGAACGGAGACACGAAAGAGTAGAGCGTTAACCACAAAGAAGAGCCAACAAGAGCCAAGAGCTGGAATTGATACAAACAATACCGCAGGTTATAGATATAAGTGTTTTTGTTTTGTATTGGTAAACTATTTCAGTTTGTAGTTACGTGCCAATTACTGGCCTGTTGTGTAGCTCGCATTCATGTGCTTTTATCAACTTTGACCACTGAATGATAGAAACGGCTGCAGTTTGCGCAAGAACTCACGAGTGACCTCAGTTGAGCTGCATTGGTCTCCCACACAGTGTCTGCACCCTCAGTATAACCAGTGAGTCTGTATTTCACTCATGACGGAACTCTGCAGAGTGGAATAGAGAGTTACTACCGTTACTGCGGCTGCGTGTCCTTGTGGTAGACCAAGATCTGCTCTCCCCTACTTAAACACCACCACATGTACATGAACACATGTTAATATGATGCACTATTCTGGATGAGAATCATAGCTGCTATACTTTAGCAGTAAAATTGTCAGCTAGATAGTATTTGATCATTATAGCTATTTTTCTCTCTCTCCACCTCTGTTTGTTTACTTATTTCCTCCAATGGCACCCCTTCTCTTCAGAGAGCGGTGCGTGCCGCGTGGACCAGATCTCGGGGGCGTACGGCTGGTGGGGGGAGCGGACCAGTTTTCTGACCTCCCTCCACTCCTGTCGCACCGAGAACTATGTCCCGGGAGTGCACCTGCTCACCTACCACCACCCCCGCAACCAGTCGCAGCCCGACAAGGTACGCACTACGCAGCGCCACATCAAGGGCCTAAACTAACCTTCTTATGACCTCTCTGCTGTTCTCTCTCTCTCTCTCTCTCTCTCTCTCTCTCTCTCTCTCTCTCTCTCTCTCTCTCTCTCTCTCTCTCTCTCTCTCTCTCTCTCTCTCTCTCTCTCTCTCTCTCCAGTGCACAGGGTAATAGCAAGCTCGTGGTCCTGGCTGTCTGCTGCTGTAGGCTCGTCAGCCCAGATGCTGCTCTCCCATCTGCTTCGGCTTTCTTCTGTTTTTCTGTCTCTTAGACTTTTTGCTTCTCCTACTACTCCTACTGCTACTTATGCTCTCTCTCTCTCTCTCTCTCTCTCTCTCTCTCTCTCTCTCTCTCTCTCTCTCTCTCTCTCTCTCTCTCTCTCTCTCTCTCTGATAAGTTTTTGTCTCCAGTCTGTGTGTATCAGTCTTTGTTGTTTCACCACTAATTCGATAAGAATGTGTGGGTTATGCTTCGTTTTTATTTGATTTCATTTCAAACAACAGTGTGTGGTTATGCCACCTCTACATCCCTTTTTCTCTCTTTCTTTCTCACTCTGTCTCTTTCTATATTTCACTCCTCTGCTTTTCTCTCTCTCCCTCTCTCTGTCCCTCTCTCTCTCCCTCTCACTTTCTCTCCCTCACTCTCTTTTCCGATCTTTCTCTCTCTCCCTCTTCCTCTCTCTCTCCCTCTCTCCCTCCCTCTCTTTCCCTCTCTCCCTCTCTCTCTCTCTCTCTCTCTCTCTCTCTCTCTCTCTCTCTCTCCCTCGCTCCTCCTCCTCTCCTCTCTCCTCCCAGGTGTCCATTCTGCAGAGTACCTCCATCATCCTGAACCCCTCCACAGAGATGGACGTGACCATGCAGTTCCGGGGCTTCATCCACCCGCTCTGGAGCTCCACCTCCCCCTCTCCCTCCGACAGCGTGTCCGTCTGGGCCCGCATCCAGAGGCTCTACTTCACCGCCAAGATGGCCGCCGGACCCAACTCCCTGGAGCTGGTGAGAAAAGGAGGATGCAGAGAAAGTTAAAAGAGATGGACAGATTAGGAGACAGAGATGGAGGGATGAAGAGTTAGAGCTGGAGAGATAGTGGGCTTAGAGATGGACAGTGGAGGGTTTAGAGATGGAGAGATGAATAGAGAGAAATGGAAACGTTAGGGGCGCATAGAGACAGATGAAGTGTAGAAGGGAGAGATAAAATGAAGTGTGGTGTAGGTCATATACGTAGAACATGCAGAGACTGCCACTGAGAGAGCCAAGGACCTTGATTGATGTGAAAATACTCTAACACTATTGATTTAAAATGGGGATCATGGTCATTGTGGGTGAGCTGGTGCATTTGCTCTGTGATTTGAAAGTTCATTTTCAAAACGTTGACTTGCATTTTCATGGAGCCAGATCAAGAGGAATGATCTAGCACTGTCCTGGAGAATTGGTTTTAAAAAAAAGAAAAGTATAACTATCAAGGACAGTGTCAAGTTACAGACAGATATTTTGGGCTGACTTTCTAAGTGCACAATTTTCTATTGGTTAGACTTCAATTTAACCTTAACAGTCACTTCTGTGTCTTCTCAAAAAGTTCCAATGGCAAAGTACTTGGTTAACTTAAAGGCGGGTACGTATATGAGGAGGTCAGGGGGGCATTCGGGACAAAAAAGGGTTTAGAACCACTGATGTAAATGGTGTGTTGTTTGAGTGTGACGGTAGTTGATCTAAGTGGTGTTTGCAGACGGATGTGGTGGGCGAGTGGGGTACGCAGCAGGAGAAGGAGACGCGTCTGCTGAGCCGTCCCAGGTCGGGCGGGCGCCTCTTCCAGAACCTGACCCGGGGGAACCGCTACCTGGTGCAGGCCGAGGGCTACCTCAACAGCTCGGGCTCCGGCCACTCCAGCGAGATGGCCCTCATCTGGAACCGCACCGCCCTGCCTGGAGGAAGCGTAAGTCTCTCCAAAGGCACACTCGAGTAGCGCGCGTACACAGACGTGCTAAAATGGACATGCATAGTGTCGCGTCAAGACATTGTGCACATGCATACACACACACACACACACACACACACACACACACTGTACACACACACACACACACACACACACATACACACACACACACACACACACACACACACACACACACACACACACACACACACACACACACACACACACACACACACCCACACACCCACACCTGTATGTGCTACAAAAATACTCCCATGTACTGTGGACATCCTCTCCCCACGGTGCACATTGAATCACCTTGTTCATGATCTATTTTGGTTTTCTCCTCCCTCCCTCCCTCCCTCCTCTTGATCCTACTGTTCTCCTTTTCCTCCATCCTGCCATCCCTTCCTCCTCCTCCTCTTCTGTTGTTCCCTCCCTCCATCCTCTCTGCAGGAGATCTCCTTCCTGTTCCTGGAGCCCTTCCGTTCGGACTCGTGCTGGGAGTACCGCTCCTGCCTGGGCTGCCTGTCGGACCAGTCGTGCGGCTGGTGCCCCACGCTCAACCAGTGCCAGTCGCGGGACAACTCCAGCCAGCCGCCCTGCCGAGAGCCGGAGGACGGAGCGGAGCGCCACCTGCTGCTGGCACCGCAGCACTGCACCCTGTGCGACGACTACCGCGACTGTGCCGCCTGTGCACAGGTAACAGCAGTAGTAATAGTGTGGTGCCCTTTTGGTTTAGTTCAGTCTAGTTGTGTTGCTGGGGTAGGGCTTTATTGTCAATCCATAAAGAAAGGAGAAGATTATGAGAGGAGGTAATTGTTTTGTCATGCCCTGATGAAGGCCAATATGGCCGCAACGCGTAGGCCCATGTGTTTTTAAACAGAATTGCCATGTTATATTAAAGTCGTTTTTATTTTATTTTTTTTAAATCTCAGAGTGCCTCTGCTCTTTCCTTTTTTTTTGGAGGTCATTGTTTTGTTGGCACACTAACAAACTTGTTGGTAGTCCTTCAGGTAGCTCAGTCCAACTTTTGCTTGCCACGGATGATACTCTCAGATCTTCACAACAAAATGATGACTATTGTGCCCGTCCGTGTGTGTGTGTGTAGGACCCGTACTGTGAGTGGCAGTTCAACTACCCCAAGAAAGGGGACAGCCAGTGCAGTCGCCGCGGACGACAGGAGGGCTCCATACGCCACCCAGCAGGCTGCCCCAAAGTCTGCAACCAGTGAGTTACATTGTCAACATAGTCTAACTCAGTGTAAATGAATGAATTAATGAATGAATGAATGATGGGGGGAATACTGTACTTTTTGCCAGCAGAATCAGGCCTAATTAAAAAATATATATATATATTATATTTAAAAAAACCCTCATCCACTCTAAGGGAAAATAGGTTCTTGTATGCAGTATTTGGGTCCATGGATCTGTGCTATCAAAACCAGTCTGAAATGACCTATTCCACGCTAAGGGAAAATGGGGCTCTTCATATGCGGTTCATGAGCTTGTTTGCTTATTGTGGTGTGCCTGCTCAAAGAACAAATTGGATCTTTGTTACTTTTTATGCAAGTTTTCTGTAGAAGGTAGAGGATATTTCAACCGCAGTACAAGATTATGTAATGATGATCTAAATTATTAATTTTCTAAGTAATAACCATTCTACACAGTGTGCCATTACCAACTAGATGTACAGTTGAGGACGATATTATTAGCCCCCCTCCTGAAATTAGACAGATCTCTTCATTGATCATTGAGAATGATCATTATTAATAAATGTGTGTTATTCTGGAAACAAATACACCATGGAGATAGTATCCAATAAGTTAAATTTGGACTTTTCCATTTTCACAATGAGTTTAAACAAAAAAGTCTAAAAATGGCAAGGACAAAATTATTAGCCCCCTTAACATTAATAGTCAATACAGTGCCATTTATGAACAAAAATTGACACCAGGCACTTTGATTAGTTGTTAACTATGTTGGCACATGTCCTACCAGGGATTTTGGGCCATTTTTTTCATCGCAAATAGTTAAGCTGGTCCAAATTGCATGGATATTGAGGATGGACATTCATTTTCAGCACTCTTCAAACACTATCTAAAGGATTGAGGTCTGAACCACTCCATGACCATGGTTTTAGTATCCTTGAAGAACATTTGAACTATTTTGGATGCAAGTTTTGGGTTATTATCTTATTGAAAGATCCAGTGAAGATCTTAGCTCCCTCTATGAGCATATTTTTGCAAGGTCACTTTCCACATTCTATCATAATTTTCAGTTTTTATGGTGCCGTACACCCAAACAAGGTTTCCTGTGGCTGAGGCTGCCACAGAATGATGCATCCACCACCATGTTTAATTGTGGAAACCATCTTATAACGATTCAAGGACTATCCCTCTCTTCACCGGACAGAAGCAGAATTCATGCATCCATGCAGGTGCAATTGAATATCATCAGATGAAAGCAGAGACATTCAAAACTCATTTTTGACTTTCAAATGTTCACAGGCAAAGCTCAATAACACTCTGATATGCACTGCCTTTAGTAAAGGGGTTCTTCTATGATGATGGTCCCAAAGCCCAATATGATGACAAGCCCTAAACAACTGTCTTTCTATTTGGGGGAAAAAACTCCAGGTGAGGCCAGGTCAATAACAATCATCTAAGCAGGTGTCCAATGCTTCTTTGGTCTAATGAGGCTAAGCAGTTTCCACAGTTACACATAGTGGTGGGGCATTAGGTTTAGTCTGTTATTCAGCCTCAGACACAGGGAGTCTGGGTCTGAATATGTATTGCTGGGTCTTCCAACAACATTGTAACCCAAAGCATGCATTTAGATTAGTTCAGAGGTTCTTGAAGGACACTAAAACCAAGATATTGGAATCACCCGCTCATAGTCCAGTCCTCAATCCCACTGAGAGTCTGTGGTTAATGTCTATGCTCAGCATCCATGTGATTTGGACCAGCTAGAACACTTTGCAGTGAAGAAATGGGCCAAAATCCCTAGTGGGGCATGTGCTAACCTAGGTAGCAACTTATCAGAGCCTGTTGTCAGTTTTGGTTCATAAATGGCACCATATTGACTTTTAATGATCAGAGGGCTAATAATTTTGTCCTTGTCATGTTTGCCCTTTTTTGTTTAAACTCATCGTAACAATAGAAAAATCCACATTCAACTCATTGAACATTATCTCCACCAGTGTATTTGTTTCCAGAATAACAGAAACGGTTAATAATGGTCATTCTTACAGAGAAATCAAGAGAAATGTCTAATTTCAGAAGGGGGGCTAATAATATCGTCCTCAACTGTATATTCCCATTCATTGGACCAGTCCAGTTTTTACCATAATCACAGAAATGATTGCTGGTCCAATGTCATTAACTCAGAAAGTACAATTTAGCAGGGCTTTTATTCTGAAGCCCCCTCCCTAGGATGAATCCCCCTGAGGGGACATCCTGTTTGTTGTCCTAATGTGCTGCATGTACTTTGAGCACGTACATATGTTGTCCTGGTGTACACCGTGCTGTCTGGATGAAAGCCAAGCACAGTGGAGGTAATTGTGTCCAGATAAGCATCAGCGTGTCAGAGGAGTGAGATCTCCCAGAAGGCCACTTGGCCTCGTCACGTCCTCACATGAGGCGTCCTCCTCAGGACACAACCTTATGCAGTATGTCCTCCTGTGACCTATACATTGGGTAAAAGACGATTTTTTTTGGGGCTCAGACGTCAGGTGGTGGTGCAACAGCATCTAATGCCCATAAATCAATTAGTAATTGGTGGTTTATATGCAATTAATATGCATCTTAGATAGTCCACTAAAACAAACAAAACAGCTGAGACATCAGGTGGCACAACAGCATCTAATGGCCATACATTCATTCGTAATTGGTGGTTTATAAACAAAAAAATCCATACAATAGTGTGGCACTGGCTGTCGTCGCGCTGTCCTGACGTGTGCTACAGTACTGATGAAATGTCACTGACCCACATATAGTATATTAAAGGACATTAAACGCACTTTCACCACAGTTGAGATAATTGTGTCCAGATAAGCATCAGTGTGTCAGTAGAGATGTCCCAGACGACCACTTGGCCTCGTCGTGTCCTCACGCCCTCTTCAGGACACAACCTACTGCATGTCCTCCAGTGACCTATACATATAGTAATTTATGCACATCATACAGTGCCCTCCATAATTATTGGCACCCCTGGTTGAGATGTGTTAAAAGCCTTAAAATAAATTCAGTGTTTATTGCAGAAGAATACTGTCACACTGAAAATTGTAGGAAAATGTAGCCTTCAACTCAAATGAATTGTAGGAAAATAAAAAAAATCCCTGACTAAAAAATTATTATTTTTCATTAAATCACCTGTTCCACAATTATTGGCACCCTTAACAATTCCCAGGAAATAAATATAATTGAAGCATTTCTGTCATTTCTACAGTAGTTTACAAAGTTTACCAGAGTATGTAGGAACATTTAATTAGTAATTCATCACTTCCTGTTTCCCTGGGGTATAACTATGACGTGACACCGAGGCCATTTCTCTTATCCACTCTTAAACATGGGAAAGACAAAGGAACACATCATACAAGTGAGGCAGATGTGCGTCGACCTTCACAGGTCAGGCAGAGGCTACAAGAAGATTGCCACTCAACTGCAGCTGCCCATATCTACTGTGAGAGGAATAATTAAGAAGTTCAAAACAACTGGAACAGTGGTAAACAAGCCTGGACGAGGACCCAAGTTTATTTTGCCACCACGCACAGTGAGGAGGATGGTAAGAGAAATCAAAATATCTCCAAAGCTCACTGTTACAGAATTACAACAAATGGTAGCATCCTGGTGTCACAAAGTCTCCAAATCAACCATCAGGCGCTGTCTACACGCCAACAAGCTGTTTGGGAGGCATGCACGGAGAAAACCTTTCCTCACCCACAATCATAAACGCAAACGTCTGGAGTTCGCCCAGCGGTATTGGGGCTTCAACTGGGACCGTGTGCTTTGGTCAGATGAGACCAAGATTGAGCTTTTTGGCAACAAACACTCTAAGTGGGTCTGGCGTGCCACGAAAGATGCGCATGCTGAAAAGCACCTCATACCCACTGTGAAGTATGGGGGTGGGTCAGTGATGCTGTGGGGCTGTTTCGCTTCCAAAGGCCCTGGGAAGCTTGTTAGGGTGCATGGCATCATGAATGCTTTGAAATACCAGGACATTTTAAATCAAAATCTGTTGCCCTCTGCCAAAAAGCTGAAGATGGGTCGTCACTGGGTCTTTCAGCAAGACAATGACCCTATTATGGCCAAATCTACACAGAAATGGTTAACCAGACACAAAATCAAGCTCCTCCCATGGCCATCTCAGTCCCCAGACCTCAACCCCATTGAGAACCTGTGGGGTGAGCTGAAGAGGAGAGTACAGAGGAGAGGACCCAGGTCTCTGGATGATTTAGAGAGATTCTGCAAAGAGGAATGGCTGAAGATCCCTCTTTCTGTCTTTTCCCATCTTGTGAAACATTATAGGAGAAGATTAGGTTCTGTTTTGTTGGCAAAAGGGGGTTGTACAAAATATTAACAACAGGGGTGCTAATAATTGTGACACGCATTATTTGATGTCAAATAATTATTTCTTTATGTGGGATTTTTTCCCCACTGAATAAATGCACTTGTATTGAAGGTTGGATTTTTCTCTTTTTTTCCATTAAGGTCCCATATTATTTAGAGAAAAGTAATAATAATTGGAAGCTAAAAAACACATCTCAACCAGGGGTGCCAATAATAATGGAGGGCACTGTATGTGCTTTTTGACTAGGATACACTGGATCCAAGATCCGGTTCCGGATCCGACAGGATAATAGGGTTTTTCAGACTATCCAGATCCGGCAGGATCTTAAGCAGTGGATCCGGTATCCGGCAGTTAACTAAAAATCAGGATCTGGGGCATCTCTACTTTTTACATAGCCTAGGCTTTTCAGTCAGTCTTTCACAACCCCAATCGCTGCATGGAGTGAAAGCCCTTTGAAGGGCCATTGAAGGCAGTGTGACAGTAAGCCAATGAGTCTTTAAAAAAGTTTGCGCCAACGTAATAAAAAGGGCCCACGTGTGCGAGTTGGCTATGCGTTTCAACCCTTTCGTAGGATCCGGTATCCGGTTCCGGATCCGGCAGGATCTTAAGCAGTGGATCCGGTATCCGGCAGGATCCTAAAAATCAGGATCCGGTGCATCTCTATTTTTTACATTACATTACACTTAGCTGTCATTACACTTAGCTGACGCTTTTATCCAAAGCTACTTAGTTATTTACAGGCTATTGGTTACATTCCTTTGAGCAGTGTGTAGTTAGTCACCTTGCTCAAGGACTCTTCAGCCATGGATGGAGTTGTGGGGAGAGGTAAAGGCAGGATTCGAACCTGTAACCCTTTAAACTTAAGATCACCTCCCTAACCACTAGGCCATGGCTGCTTTCACCACAGTTGAGGTAATTGTGTCGAGATTAGCATCAGTGTGTCAGTAGAGATCTCCCAGACGGCCACTTCACATCTCACATCTCTCTTCACATCCTCTTCAGGACGCAACCTACTGCATGTCCTCCAGTGCCCTGTACATACAGTATGCATGGAATGGAATAGCTCCGTCCAGAGATCCCTCATAATGCATTATAAATCAGAAGGATTTTTTTTTACACGTTTTTCAGTCTTTGGTTAACATCGGCCATGAATTTTATTATGACTTTGACCAAGTTGTCAGTCTGTGCTTTTACTTGCCTGGAGGCTGGAATTTGATCAAAGGTAATGGAGTCTTATTTTGTGGAATGGGATCTATGGTTAGGTCAAATATTTGGAGTGAAAACCTGCAGAGAAGTTGTGGAGACTAGGTATTTTACCCGAAGGTATTTTACATTTCACTCGTCTTATTCTGTTTTCCCTGGTTATCTGGGTTAATCACTTTCTTAGAATTATGACTGGATGTTGATTAATTTCTCTATTTCTATATTGTCTCTAATTTTTCATCTCCATCTCTCGTCCTTGCTTTGTGTCTTTCAGGAGGCTAACCTGTGATGAGTGCCTGGCTAACTCCAGCCAGTGTGCGTGGTGTGAATCAGCCCAAACCTGTTTCTACTTTGCTGCCTACCTCACCAAATTCCCCTACGGAGAATGTCGGGACTGGTATGACAGGTACGTGACGCCTATCAAGATTGAGATGAGAGTAATTAAGTAGAAATATTTTGAAAGGAAAACTGAAGCAACACTTTGCATTGTTTTTTATTCAAATTAAATATTGTTTTTTGTTTGTTTGTTTTTTTGTTTATAACAGTGAGCTCACTAAATGAAATCTCAAGCGATTCATAGAACTTACATGACAAGTAACGAATTAATCTGAATTTCAGCTGATTGTGTTTCACATTACATGTAATCTTATTTTTTCTCTCTGCTCCTCCCATTCGTCTCCAGTGTGCACTCGGTGCCCCAGTGTAAGCAGTGCTCTGCCCTCAACAACTGCTCTGAGTGTCTGCAGACCTTCCAGTGTGGCTGGTGTGGGGACACCAACAACCCCACTATTGGCAGGTATGGTACACTCAGACTAACCCGCCACCCACACAATCTACATCTCATCCATACTTTTTAAATACACCTCTGCAATCACCAGTGCCAATAGTGTTGTTGTCAAAGGTTGTTACTGTAATGAGCTAGTTTATAATTACAACACGGCAAATGTATGTTTAGGGATGTTTTTTTCCTGCCCCTTTGCACAGGTGAGGCATAAATTCATGTTTTTAAGAGCTATTGCGTGCTATGTCACAATATCAGTGGGACTTTTCATACAGGCTCCAGGAACACCAAAGTTCTCCATCTCCTTTTAGACTGTGGAATGTCTATCATTTATTTCTCTTCAATTGTATTTTTTGTCCCTCTCTCCCCCTCTCCTCTGTGGCAGGTGTTTGAAAGGCGACTGGTCCGGCATGGAGGACACCTCAGCAGCTAACTGCAGCATGGCTGTAGCAGAGGTTCGCGCCTCCAGGTGAGAGCGGTATCTGTCGCCTCATGCCCTGACTTACACATGAACATAATCACCTCTCCATCATGTTGGCATGTGCACGCACACATACACACACAGAGACGGACAGAGCTCTAAATTAAGTTTTTTCGTCACCAGACAAAATGGCTAGAAGATCTTGCTAATCAAACACACATTCACTAATGGGTGAAAGTGGCTAGTAAGTTGGTCTTTTCTACCAGCCAAACTGAAATTTCTCCATCTTTTGGCCGGATAGCTGTTGTTAATTTAGAGCCCTGCACACACACACACACACACACACACACACACACACACACACCCACACACACACACACACACACAGATTTTCTCTGTTTATTCTAATCCCTCCCCCATGCCCCGTCACCACAGTGACCCACCTCGTCTCCCCATCTTTGTGGTTGAAAATGAATCCAGTACACAAGAAACATTGAAAATAAGTGTCTCTTAAGCTTAAAATATTTGTTTTCCTCGTTTTCTCCCCCATATCTCCTGTCCCTACAGTCTCACACCTCTTCGCCCCCACGCCTGAAAATGAGTACATGAGCGCCAACGAAAAAGACAAATAACTTTCGTCATACGCTTAAACCATTTTTTCTCTCTATTCTCCCTCTTTCCTGTCCCCTTCAGGCCAGGGCCCCCCACCTCGTCTCCCCCGCGGCTGCTGGAGAGCGATCTGGACCTGGAGGAGTTTGAGGCGGAGCTGCTGGAGGGGGTGGAGGCCCAGGGGGACTCGGCCTGGTCCTACCCCTCCTGCCCCGACGTGGAGGAGTGCCGCCTGGGCCTGCACGACTGCCACGCCTCCGCCACCTGCGTCAACACGCCCACCTCCTACGAGTGCCACTGCGACCGCGGCTACACTGGCGACGGGGTGCACCACTGCAACCAGACGTGAGGAGGGGTTTTGTTTTTTCTCTTTCTGTCTGTCTGTCTCTCACAGCTTTTCTCTCTGTTCCTCTGTCTTGCTCTGTCCTTTCTCATTCACCCTCGCTTTTTCTTTTTTTGTCTCAATATTACTGTGCCACACACATTTTCATTTGCCGTGTCTCAGATGCCGCACTTATGGCAGTGCACTGACAGTCAGTGCATAGTGCTCACAGTGCACTGGGGGTCTTTAGTGCATAGTGTTGTGAAAAAGTCGGCGCACTATGCACTGTGCCCTGACTGGAAGTGACGGTTGAGCTAGCATTAGCTCACCAAAATATCGGTTGGCTACTGTTTACATTGCACAGTGTGTCGTGCTTGTATTTACATTTTCTACATCCCAACTGGCAGCTATTTTGTGTACAATACTTAGCTTGGCATGAAAAGGTTGGTGTCTCAGCAACATTACCTACAGAAATACAGGAGACAGTTGACCAAACTCTTCTACTGAACTGAACGTCACGTTTCTTCCTTTTTATTGTCAACATGGCGCCCGTTTAGTGTGTGAAGTGTCCATCGTTCAAGCACTGCGTTTTCCGCCATTATTAGGGCATCATCCGGGCGCTTTTCAGTGCACTGAGCTAACAAAATTTTACAAAAAAAGTTTTAGAAATACCAAGGCACTCATCTTCTTTGTAATTAAAATGCCTTTATTTTGTTGGGCATAGCATGATTAAAATACTTCGACGCGTTTCGGCATGAAGCCTTCGTCAGGAAGTGTGCAAGTTTTATTTCTAAAACTTTTTTGAAATCAACCAAGCCTGTCAACAAAGAGCACCATCTTAAAAAACTAGACAGTTCCAGGAAGCACTCCTACTGGACTTCATTCTGTAACAAAATTTTACTTTGAAAGCGCCCTATGCACTGAAATATAGTGCCCGAAGTGCACAAGTGCGCCATCTGAGACACCCCAATTGTCTCTTGTTTCCGTCTCTTAGCACAGTCACCTTTTCCAGTGATATTATAATAATGTCTTGTTGTAATATGTAATATGTAATATGACTTAATATGTCTTATTGTAATATGACTTGTAAATTTGTGTGTGTGTGCGTGTGCGCGTGCGTGTGCGTGCGTACGTGTGTGCGTGCGTGTGTGTGTTTGTGTGTGTCTCTGTCTCCCTGCAGCTGCTATAATGAGTGTCGTGAGGGCCGGTGCAGTGGCAGCCCCAGGTTCGAGTGCGAGTGCTCCCTGGGTTGGACGTCTGACCCGGACACGCTGGTGCTGAGCGGGGTGGAGTGTGACGTGGACTGCGGATGCAACTTCCACAGCACCTGCATCACGGCCCCCGGCATTTGCGATGACTGCAAGGGTAGGACTGTGTGCGTGTGTGTGCGCGTGTGCGTGCGTGTGAGAGGATGTTAAGATGTGCTTTTGTGTTCATCTGCTAAGTAATCGCTGTGCTGATTTGTGTCCTCAAATTCCAAACCCATTGTGTGCATGTGGACGAAAGTAGAAAAGGTTCACTAGATTCAATGGAGGGTTTGACATTGGACCAAATGTAATTGGCCATTGTGCATTCTGTACATTTGAGTTATCTTCAACCAATCTAAAATACTTACTCAAAAGCACAGTTCCCACTTAGCCCTCAAATTTGAAACCCATTTGTAAATGCCTTGTTGTATAGAGAGCATAGACACTGTCTCAATCTCAACCTACTGCCATTAAATAACCTGCACTTGTCCTTTCAGAATTTGCTACAGAGCAGAGCCGGTTTCTGATGTATTCCTCTCCTTTTAGACACCGTGTCAGCAGTTTAAACACGTAAATGGAGATGGAGCAAAATGTTCCGACTGGGATTTTTTTTTGTGTGTGTTGTTTCCATGGAGAGTTCATCCCTAGTGTCTCTTAGTGGCCAGAGAAAATGCATCCTAAATCACCAGGACAACAGGTCAATTGAAAGGCTCTCTCCAGTCTGCACTGTTCATCAGCCCTTCAATTATTTTCTTTCAAGTAATTACATTGAACTTATGTCATTATTTTGTCATTGCCACGACCTCTTCTCCCTTCCTCTTGTCCTCCCTTCTCTTCTTTTCTCCTCTTCTCTCCACACCTCTCTTGTCTTATATTGTCTTCTCTCCTCTCTTCCTCTCTCCTCTCTTCTTGTCTCCTCTCTGGTCTTGTTCTCCTCGTCTCTCCTCTTCTAACCTCGCCTTGCCTCACCTCACCTCTCCTCTCCTCTCTTCTCTCACTCTCCTCTCCTCTCCTCTCCTCTCACTTTCCTCTCCTCTCCTCTCCTTTCTTCTCCCCTCCTCTCCTTTCCTCTCCTCTCCTCTCCTCTCCTCTCCTGCCATCTCCTCTGCTCTCCTCAACTGTCCTCTCCTCTCCTCTCCTCTCCTCAACTGTCCTCTCCTGCCATCTCCTCTCCTCTCCTCTCCTCAACTCTTCTCTTCTCTTCTCCTCTCCTCTCCTCTCCTCTCCTCTCCTCTCCTCTCCTCTCCTCTCCTCTCCTCTCCTCTCCTCTCCTCTCCTCTCCTCTCCTCTCCTCTCCTCTTCTCCCACTCCTGCTCTCCATCCTCCACTGCCACCCCCTCCAGACTGGACGACGGGTCCCCACTGTGAGGTGTGTCGGCCGGGCAGCTTTGGCTCAGCGCTGGCGGGGGGTGGAGGCTGCGTGCCGTGCCAATGTAACGGCCATGGAGACCCTCTACAAGGCTACTGCCACAACCAGACGGGCCAGTGCTACTGCACACACAACACCCAGGGCCCGCACTGCGACATCTGCCTGCCCGGCTACTATGGTGACCCCAGGTATGTAGACCTCAGGCCAGGGAGTCTGTAGAGACACATTACTCTCTAAAGCACATGAACAACAGTCGGGTTTCATAGCTAGAGAGTTTCATAGCTAGAGCCAAAACATGTATTGCTTTGTAATACAATGGCTATGTTTATATGACTTTTTAAATGCAGAATGAAATAGTTCCGTCGAGTTTACTTTGATCTTTCATTTAATTCCGAATTGTGAAGTGTTTACATGACGTTTTCAAAGTGGAATTCAGCTTTATTCAGAATTAAAGTGAGTTAATTCTGAATTAAATGTCTCATGTAAACGTAGCAACTGTGTATACACATATGTCAATAAAGAAAGACTATATCCTATACTATATTTAGATGTAGACTGTATTTTGAGAAAATAGGTGTCACTTTCGTAAGTCATTTATTGAACCGTTTGCCTTATTATTTTTTTGTGTTATTTTTGTTTTGTAATGCCTTAGGTTGTATTGTTAATGTTTCCTATAGTGTTTTTTCTCTAGTTGTAAGTCTGCGGCTGGAGCAGTGTTGAGCAATGTTTTTGTCTGGGTCAGGCGGCAAAATTAATCTGTCAGGCAATGTAGCTTTATTAAAGACTGTAGAGCACTTTATTTGTTAGTTCCAGGAATAGTAGTCAAATCCAGTGTTGAGCCTTCGCCCGAAAGGCCATGACATTTCCAGCCATTCTCAGTAATTTCCTCCTATTGATCTGTAGGCACATTTTTCCCTCCTCCATCTCAATCTGTTTCTTTTTTTCTTTCCTTCTTTCGATATTTCTTATCTTTTCTTTCTTTCTTCCGGTCTTCCTTTCTTTCTTTCTTTCTTTCTTTTCATTTTTTAATTCTTTGTTTTTTCTTTCTCTCTCTTTTCCTCTTTCCTTCTTTGCTCTCTTTCCTTTCGCTCTGTTTCTCTCCTTTCTTTTCCTCTTTCCCTCTCGCACCCCTTTCCCCTCTCAGGAACAACGGCACTTGTTTCCGCCAGTGCCAGGGCCGCTCGGTGGTCCTCTCCTCCTCCTCCTCGTCCTCCTCCTCCCCCCTGCCCCTCTCCTCGTCCCTGGGTTGGCACCGTGCGGCGGGGGACTATGGTTCTCAGGGTGGCGGCCTGGTCGGCCTGTCCCATTGCCTGTGGGTGCTGTCCGTCTCCCAGGACCTGGAGCCCTGCCAGCTGGGCCAGTCATGCCCGCCCGTGGCCCTCACCATCCACCCGGACTCCCACACGCAGTGCAGCGTGAGTACACGCCCGCCAACAGCATTGGAATCTTGTTGGTGTGTGTGTGTGTGTGTGTGTGTTTGTGTGTTTCAGTTTCATTTGTTAACAACGATACTGGTATACTTAGGTGAGTAAGACTTTTAAGATCTGCCAGCCTGTCAATAGCCTATTCTAAAATATTTGGATCTTGTACCTTTAATGTCTCTTGGGTCCAAATAAAAGTAATCACATGTTCATGTGTTTATATGTGTGGTCACGCATCCAAAACACAAACACACACACACATGCTAGAATGTCAGTGGTTGTATTTCCCCTAATGTGACTTAAAGTGATACTGTCCCATTTTTGGAAATAAGCTTATTTTACACCTCCCCTTGAGTTAAATAATAGGGTTTTACCGTTCATCTGTACTTTGAACCGATCTCTGGGTATGGCAGTGCAAATTTTACCTCCATGCTAGCAGTTAACATTGAGTC
This sequence comes from Engraulis encrasicolus, assembly GCF_034702125.1. Lineage (NCBI taxonomy): Eukaryota > Metazoa > Chordata > Actinopteri > Clupeiformes > Engraulidae > Engraulis > Engraulis encrasicolus. The sequence goes on along the minus strand of NC_085861.1, from coordinate 50,877,701 downwards.
CTATGAGACCAGTTCGCGGCTAACTGGTCTCATAGGACTCAATGTTAACTGTTAGCTTGTTAGGTGAAACGTGCACTACCATAACTAGAAAACGGTTGCAAGTACAGGAGAATGGTTAAAGCCTATTATTTAACTCAAGGGGAGGTTTAAAATAAGCTTATTTCCAAAAATGGGACAGTATCACTTTAAGTGGTAAGCATTCATCCTTTGAGATTCAGGCATTATTTTGTCCCATGGTCCATCAAGTTTTTGTTTTTTACCCAGTAAGAGCTGCCTTCTCTTATATTTGGGATTTGTTCATTTAATTCTTCCTCCCTTATTTCTCATGTCCTTCAGAGCTCTTTTGTTTACGTGTTCGATGGTCTCCCTCGTTTCCTGGAGAATGGCGTGGTGCACTCCGACCATAACCTGATTGGTGCTTTCTGCGGCATCTCTCGCACTAAACCAATCACAGTGGAAGCCACGTCCGGTAAGTGAGCTTCTCTTCTACCCATCTCATTGTCCCTTCATGTAATGAATTAATGTACATTAATGTAAATATCATAAATGTAAATCCAATAAGACGGTAGGGCTTTGGGTTGCTATGCCGGCGACCCGGGTTCAATTCCGGCCAGGGTCATTTGACGATCCTTCCCCATCTCTCTCTCATTTCCTGTCTCTAAAAAAAATAAATAAAAACAAATAAAGAATATTTGACTTGATGCTTTGTGTCTGTGTTGTTCCTGTAGGTGTGATCTCGGTCTACTTTGAGGCCAACGTCTCGTCCACTCAGCCCCAGGGTTTCAATGCCTCCTTCTGGGTGCGGCGCTGCGACCAGGGGGCATCTGGGAAGGGGGAGGACCAGGGGCCGGCGGATGCCAAGGCCAAAGCTGGTGACGACGCTTCCATGATGTCGTGCCCGGCCGGTGCCCAGTGCAACCTGGCCCAGTGCCAGTGCCCCCGCGGGTACGGGGGGCCCCAGTGCGACCGGCCCATCTGCCCCAAGAACTGCGGAGCAGGCGACGACAGAGGAGTCTGCAACACGGTAATTTGGAGTGGAGTAATGCGTGCATGCACACATTTATATTTTTTAATGTATGTGTAACTGTATGACCTCTTTTTAAAACATATTATTTTCTGTTACTGTTTATATTTCTTGTAGGCATCTTAGGAACTACATGTATCCGGTATACTTAAAATCATGTAACATGAAAACTGAAAATAAAGTCCTCGAGACCAAGCTCCCTAGTCTTTTTAAGATGGATGTGCACGTTTTTTTCTTTGTTACACTTAAAATCATGTAATGTATGTTTTCTTTGCGTGTGTGTGTTTTCAGACTCTGGGAATGTGTGTGTGTGCGGAGGGCTGGGCTGGGGCTGACTGCCACTCCCCGTACACCCCCAACAGCATGGTGTGGAAGGTCCTGCTGGACACACAGCTCACTGCAGTAAGACACACACACACACACACACACACACACACACACACACACACACACACACACACACAGACACACAGACCCAGATGCACAGTCTTGCTGTAGCACACATACCTTTGCGCGCATACCTTGCGCATGCACACACACACACACACACACACACACACACACACACACACACACACACACACACACACACACACACACACACACACAGACACACACACAGACACACACACACACAGATGCAAAATCTTGCTGTAACACACATACCTTTGGCAAGTCAATATCTCAGTGTAGTACATTGTAATACAGTCCCTCCAGTTTTTCGCGATTCAGCGATCGCGTGGATTCATGCAAATTCAATGATATTCCGCATAATTTCACGATGCCACGTAATTCCTGTAAAGCCGCATTTTTCCCGCAAATTATTTAGCCTATATTCATGACAGTCTTGCAAAGAGACAAGACAAACGACCAAAATTGTCAAATAATTGGTCAAGGCGCGAGATGAGGAATACTTCATGGCTATTGGAAAAACTTTGAAGAAACTAAGCGCAAACAACACTGCTTCCCGCGAAGCTTGCGCTTGAGGGCTATAAACAAGCTATGCGCCAGAACCTCACTGCTTGTTGTTCGCTGACTTGAATCGAAACAATTCTAAGGACATCAGGGCTATCTTTGATTCCTGGAAATCCTGCCTCAGTCAGCTGAAAGCAGAGTAGCAGTGTCCCATGTGTCAAATGGTAAGATAATTCCATTCCTGTTCCTTGAACGTTTTAAAACTCAGCCTTGACACACTATATCATGTCAGCCACATCCGTTCAAACGCAATCTTTAATGCAGCATATCGTTAAGTTTAAATGTAATGCGAGGTAGAGGTTGCAAGCTACTGCTGAGCAGCGCAAGACATGGGCATGGGTCGGCTTCCCGTGGATAAAAAGCATGTTCCCTCTCGCGCGCTGCTCCTAGCCCAATCCTTGCGCGCGTGAACCTTGTATCTCGTGGTGTCGACACCGCTTTATCTTAAGTTTCTCACAGTTCGAACTACATGTTTTGTAGTGTGACAAGTGTTTTTCTACCGAGTGTTTTCTACAGCTTTTGACTGTCCAAGACAAATTTCCTGCTGGATACATCTGAACTTGCCTGCCACCTGAATTACCCCCATGGCCAAATGTAACTTTTGTAAATGTAATTTGTGTTGGGATTTCTACAGAAAATTAAAAGGAAGTGTGTTTCTGAATCTCTCTCTCTTTTGTCTTAAGCCTGCTTAGACTGATTGTGGTTTTCAGTTACCAAAAAAACCCAGAAAGGGGTGCAAAATCTTTGCAAAAAATGAGAAAATGCCGCAAAATCTTTGCAAAAAATGAGAAAATGCCGCCACAAAATCAGACATTTTGACCGCAAAAATCACAAAATCTCAGTGCAAAATCCTGGAGGGACTGGTAATACTACATAGTAAGTTATACTGCACTACATAATGTCTGTAAGCAGCCAAGTACATACATATGCGCGCGCACACACACACACACACACACACACACACACACACACACACACACACACACACACACACACACACACACACACACACACACACACACACACACACACACACACACACACACACACACACACACACACACATCACAGTCTGAACAAAGAGGTCAGGGTAAGAGCTTTGAAGCCCATGTTTTCATTTGTGTTTAAATTCTGTACACACACAGATATAGAAACCAGGCACACAAGCACTGTAAAATCAAAGGTCTTTTGTGTTAGTAGTACTGATGTGTTTGTTGTTTGTCCTCTCCTCTCCTCTCTCCTCTCTCCTCCTCCAGAACCAAGCCCACCGCTTCCTCCACAGGATGGGCCACTCCATGGTGGCCGGCCCGCAGAACACACTCTGGATGTACGGAGGCCTCTCCCTCTCAGAGGGCATCCTGGGAAACGTCTATAGGTAAGGCCAGCTCAGCTGAGCAACTGCCCCACCCACTGTAGTTGTATTCTTCTAGCTCCTTCATATATTTATCTACGTATATTGATGGGTGAAATTAATAGCAAACCGTTAAAATGTGTCTGAAGCCTTATTTTTGTATTAGTGAACATATGCCGGTAAACTGAAATGTATTGCATTTTATAATGACTTTATTAAGCGGGCTTGCGGAGCAAGGACCATGCAGAGCATGGCCCTTGCAGAGCAAGGCCCGTTTATAGTAATCTCTAAGTCCTGTTTCTTATTATTAAGCGGGCTTGCGGAGCAAGGACCATGCAGAGCATGGCCCTTGCAGAGCAAGGCCCGTTTATAGTAATCTCTAAGTCCTGTTTCTTTTATTATTATTATAGCTTGGTCTTGTGCAGGGCAGCAGTAAAAATAGAAAATGGATCTCCTCCTAGGCCTTTCGAGATAGAGACACCGTTCAAACACTAAAACGACCGGCTCGGCTTGGAGCTTGCGTACACTAATAGGCTTCTCCATGTCTCTTGTCGTTTTCCCGTTTTTGGCGATTTTGTGAAAGCCTGGGTCTCCATTGAAAACAGTGGTGGAACCTCCATGAACCAAAGTTCCGCCACTCTAAAGATTAGAGTGTAGGTGGCTTTTTCGGTCATAAAACATCAACACTTTCACCTAGAAGTTTAGTTGACGCGTTGTTAGCGAGCTCTATGGGATGTCTCCAAATTGTGAAAGTTTCATCTCCCAACTCCCAATACTTTTTAAATGGCAGGTTTGTAAAAAAAACAGGCCTGGCTCTATGGAGAATCCCATTCTTTCGAAAAGTGCATTTTTCAAGAGATCAGCGCATGTCCCACACGGAGGTCCATTTGTGCCTGAAAAATTTAACCTATAAACTTCATTCAAAGACTGTTAGAGAGATCACAAGCATGACTCCGATCTGTGAAAAGGACACGTGCCAACTCCTTTTAGTTTTTTTACAACGATGTTGTAAAGACAAAAAACTCATTCTCATCCTCTCCCCTGTCTAGAGCTCAATACTAACTGTCTTTCAGTCAATCACAACAGGTGCAGCCAATGAAGTGTTCCATTTCAACTGTCACTGTCTCAAGATTCTATTCTTAACGAGCAGGTGCGAGCAAGCATTCTAGAAGTCTATTGTTCAGCTCTGCAATGCAATGTAATATAGTCTTGCTGGACTATGCATGACAATTAGCTGCTTGGCTTACTGGTAATGCATGCCGCTGCATTAGAGAGATGGAGGTTGAGGGTTCGAAGCCCACCCGAAGCCATGTTGATTTTCTAAATTATATCATATGCAGCGTTCCTTGGCCGACTTAAAATGCCATGTATATCATTTAGTATGGATGGCAAATGTGCTGAATTACAGATATTGAGGTTGGGGGTTCGAAACCCAGTCAAAGCCATGTTGATTTTCAAAATTATATCATATGCAGTGTTCCTTGGCCAACTTAAAATGCCATGTATGTCATTTAGTATGCATGGCAAATGTGCTGGATTACAGATATGGAGGTTGGGGGTTCGAATCCCAGTCAAAGCCATGTTGATTTTCAAAATTATATCATATGCAGTGTTCCTTGGCCAACTTAAAATGCCATGTATGTCATTTAGTATGAATGGCAAATGTGCTGAATTAGGGATATGGGGGTTGGAGGTTCGAACCCCAGTCGAAGCCATGTTGATTTTCAAAATTATATCATATGCAGTGTTCCTTAGCCAACTTAAAATACCATGTATGTCATTTAGTATGGATGGCAAATGTGCTGAATTACAGATATGGAGGTTGGGGGTTCGAAACCCAGTCAAAGCCATGTTGATTTTCAAAATTATATCATATGCAGTGTTCCTTGGCCAACTTAAAATGCCATGTATGTCATTTAGTATGCATGGCAAATGTGCTGGATTACAGATATGGAGGTTGGGGGTTCGAATCCCAGTCAAAGCCATGTTGATTTTCAAAATTATATCATATGCAGTGTTCCTTGGCCAACTTAAAATGCCATGTATGTCATTTAGTATGAATGGCAAATGTGCTGAATTAGGGATATGGGGGTTGGAGGTTCGAACCCCAGTCGAAGCCATGTTGATTTTCAAAATTTTATCATATGCAGTGTTCCTTAGCCAACTTAAAATACCATGTATGTCATTTAGTATATCCCCAAAACGCAGAGCTACAACACTTTCAAGATGGCTGAATCCAAGATGGCTGAATTGTTTGGCCCATAACTTCTGACTGGGTGGATGGAGTTTTTCCAAGATTTCTTTTAGCTTTGTTTTCTCAATAGTACTTTGTTTCATCTCTGCCCCAAAAGGCAAGCCCGCTTCCAGCATTTTCTGTGAGAATGCATTTCTAGTTATTATTATCGTTCTTGTGCAGGGATCTCCTCCTAGACCTTTCGAGATAGAGACACCGTTCAAACACTAAAACGACCGGCTCGGCTTGGAGATCGCGTATAGTTATAGGCTTCTCCGTGTCTCTTGTCGTTTTCCCGTTTTTGGCGATTTTGTGAAAGCCTGGGCCCCCATTGAAAATAGTGGTGGAACCTCCATGAACCAAAGTTCCGCCACTCTAGAGATTAGAGTGTAGGAGGCTTTTTCGGTCATAAAACATCAACACTTTCACCTAGAAGTTCAGTTGACGCGTTGTTAGCGAGCTCTATGGGATGTCTCCAAATTGTGAAAGTTTCATTTCCCAACTCCCAATACTTTTTAAATGGCAGGTTTGTAAAAAAAACAGGCCTGGCTCTATGGAGAATCCCAGTCTTTCGAAAAGGGCATTTTTCAAGAGATCAGCGCATGTCCCACACGGAGGTCCATTTGTGCCTGAAAAATTTAACCTATAAACTTCATTCAAAGACTGTTAGAGAGATCACAAGCATGACTCCGATCTGTGAAAAGGACACGTGCCAACTCCTTTTAGTTTTTTTACAACGATGTTGTAAAGACAAAAAACTCATTCTCATTTTCTCCCCAGTTTAGAGCTCAATACTAACGGTCTTTCAGTCAATCACAACAGGTGCAGCCAGTGAAGTGTTCCATTTCAACTGTCACTGTCTCAAGATTCTATTCTTAACGAGCAGGTGCGAGCAAGCATTCTAGAAGCCTATTGTTCAGCTCTGCATTGCAATGTAATATAGTCTTGCTGGACTGTGCATGACAGCTAGCTGCTTGGCTTAGTGGTAATGCATGCTGCTGGGTTAGAGATATGGAGGTTGAGGGTTCAAAGCCCACCTGAAGCCATGTTGATTTTCAAAATTATATCATATGCACTGTTCCTTGGCCAACTTAAAATGCCATGTATGTAATTTATTATCAATGGCAAATGTGCTGGATTAGAGATATGGAGGTTGAGAGTTCGAATCCCACTTGAAGCGATGCTGATTTTCAAAATTATATCATATGCAGTGTTCCTTAGCCAGGTTAAAATGCCATGTATGTCATTAAGTATCGATGGCAAATGTGCTGAATTACAGATATGGAGGTTGGGGGTTCGAACCCCAGTCAAAGCCATGTTGATTTTCAAAATTATATCATATGCAGTGTTCCTTGGCCAACTTAAAATGCCATGTATGTCAATTAGTATGGATGGCAAATGTGCTGAATTACAGATATTGAGGTTGGGGGTTCGAAACCCAGTCAAAGCCATGTTGATTTTCAAAATTATATCATATGCAGTGTTCCTTGGCCAACTTAAAATGCCATGTATGTCATTTAGTATGCATGGCAAATGTGCTGGATTACAGATATGGAGGTTGGGGGTTCGAATCCCAGTCAAAGCCATGTTGATTTTCTAAATTATATCATATGCAGCGTTCCTTGGCCGACTTAAAATGCCATGTATATCATTTAGTATGGATGGCAAATGTGCTGAATTACAAATATTGAGGTTGGGGGTTCGAAACCCAGTCAAAGCCATGTTGATTTTCAAAATTATATCATATGCAGTGTTCCTTGGCCAACTTAAAATGACATGTATGTCATTTAGTATGCATGGCAAATGTGCTGGATTACAGATATGGAGGTTGGGGGTTCGAATCCCAGTCAAAGCCATGTTGATTTTCAAAATGATATCATATGCAGTGTTCCTTGGCCAACTTAAAATGCCATGTATGTCATTTAGTATGAATGGCAAATGTGCTGAATTAGGGATATGGGGGTTGGAGGTTCGAACCCCAGTCGAAGCCATGTTGATTTTCAAAATGATATCATATGCAGTGTTCCTTAGCCAACTTCAAATATCATGTATTGTATGTCATTTAATATCAATGGCAAAGGGGTTGGATTACAGATATGGAGGTTGTGAGTTCGAATCCCGCTCGAAGCCATGTTGATTTTCAAAATTATATCATGCAGTGTTCCTTAGCCAACTTAAAATACCATGTATGTCATTTAGTATATCCCCAAAACGCAGAGCTACAACACTTTCAAGATGGCTGAATCCAAGATGGCTGAATTGTTTGGCCCATAACTTCTGACTGGGTGGATGGAGTTTTTCCAAGATTTCTTTTAGCTTTGTTTTCTCAATAGTACTTTGTTTCATCTCTGCCCCAAAAGGCAAGCCCGCTTCCAGCATTTTCTGTGAGAATGCATTTCTAGTTATGCTTAGTTGCCGTAACTTCTTTGTGCTGTTGTGTGACCTGATACCTTGTATTTGATTAGCTGAAATTATTTGGTGAAGTGAATGTTTTTCTTAACTTAACTTTTCTTACCTTAAATTAACTTTATTTTAATGTAGAACTTAATTTCGCCATATGTATATTTTGACTTGCCCCACCTCTCCTCTGTGATTGGTTGGCCAGGTACTCTGTGCCAGAGCAGCGCTGGACCCAGATGCTGACCAGCTCCGTGGAGGAAGGCTCCACCCCCATGGCCCGTTACCATCACGCTGCGGCCCTGGTGGCCAATCACGACGTCATGTCGGGCGCCACGCACAACATCATGATGGTGGTGGGCGGGGTCACGCAGAAGGGCGTCGCCATGGATACCTGGAGCCTCAACCTTAGCAGCTTGGTGTGGAGGGAGTACAAGGTACAGCTTTTTGTTTTCAACAGCATGCCCTTTTTGGCCAGACAAAGGACACTGACCTGAATTTAGATTTTGTTCTTGTTCTTGTTTCTTTTGCTTCTTGCTGTTAAAAAGAAGCATATTAAAGCATTGCCACAGTTACGGCAACAGCATGTCTGACTTGTGATCATGACTTTGTCGTCAGTTCCACTGTTCACTTCACTAATCCCTGTTGTGTTTTGGAGGGGTTGAGTAGGGTTGATAGGGTATCTCTATTGGCCTGTAAGTCTTCCTGAAAAACTAATCAGAATTGTGGGCAGTGTATTAGCAATAGTAGTAAATGTTTATCTTTGCTCTTCTCTGTCTCTTCTGCAATCTGCACCTCTGCCTTTAGAGCTCACTACTGCCCCCGGTGGCAGGCCACACCCTGACAGTGCGAAGAGACTCCAGTGTGCTGTTGATCGGGGGCTACTCCCCTGAGAACGGCTTCAACCACCTGCTGCTGGAGTTCAGCGCACACTCTGGCAACTGGACCATCGCCCCACACACAGGCACGCCACCCACAGGTAGGCCTACATTACATACACCTTCATGTACATATCATTCTGCCTTTCTCTGGTTTTGTTGTCAACTGTCTGTTAAATTGTTTTTATTTATGGGTTATAGTAAGCTGCCGTATGGATCTTTTAATTTTTTTTGTAAGACCATGAGGTGGCTATTATTGGTAAAATAATGATTAAGTACAATACGCTTCAGCAGGCACCACAGATGTGCGTACGTATACTATAGTGATTGCATATCAGTCAATTCAATTACGAATGGTAAATTGTGTGTTCATTTTAGATTGTACTTTGCTGCAATTGTTAGCCAATGTAATTACACATATGTGTGCAATAAATGAAAGATAAGCACTGAAGAGTGTATTACGGTATTTATTTATTTATTTTATTTATTTTCATTTTTAACATTGATGTTTATCCATTTGTTAAACACTTTGAGCTAGTATGCCTTGTATGATACTGTGCTATGCAAATACAGTTGTTATCATTATTATTATTATTATTATTATTATTATTATTATTATGCTCCTCTCATCCAAATTCTCTCTTCTTCCACCTCGTTAGGTCTGTATGGCCACACAGCGGTGTATCATGAGCAGACGGATGCGGTGTACGTGTACGGGGGCTACCGCTTCCACGTGGAGGCAGTGGAGCCCTCAGGGGAGCTCTACAGCCTCTACTACCCCAACCTCACATGGTCACTGCTCGTACCCTCGCAGGGAAACAAGGTAACAGGCGCACCCAGCTCTATTTCGCACATGTATTATCTTGATTCATTGCTTTTTTATTATTAAAATGTTCAACAGCGTTATAAAATATGTTGAATAAATGAATGAGCAATCTATTCATCAAATGCTTTCTCTGTCAAATTAGCTGTTTTTTTTTGTAGTAGTAAGCAGTGGTGATGTATTAGTAGAGATACTGGATTAATCCCAAAGCAACAAGACATTTCTATTTTCTAACATTCTGACATTCTCTGTCTCCCTCTATTCATCCAAACTCTCTTCTCCTCCCTTGCCCTCCTCGTCTCCTCTCATCTCCTCTACCCTCCTCACCTCTCCTCTCCTCTCCTCTTCACTCCTCCCAACCCTTCTCCTCTCCTTTCCTTCCCTCTTCTCTGCTCTCCTCTCTTCTCTCTCTACTCCTGTCCTCTCTCGCCTCTGCTCTCCTCTCTTCCCCTCTGCTCTCCTCTCTTCCCCTCTACTCTCCTTCCCCTTCCTCTTCTTTCCTGTGCTATCCTCTCCTCTCCTCCCCAACCTCTCTCCTTTCATCTCCTCTCCTCTCCTCCCCTCTCCTCCCCAACCCCTCTCCTCCCCAACCCCTCTCCTCTCTCCTCTTCTCCCCCTCCTCTCCACTCCTCTGCTTTCCTCTGCTCTCCTCTCCTCCCCAACCCCTCTACTCCCCTCCCCTCCCCTCTCCTCTTCTCCCCCTCCTCTCCACTCCTCCGCTCTCCTCTGCTCTCCTCTCCTCTCCTCTCCTCTCCTCTGCTCTTCTCTCCTCTGCTCCCCAACCCCTCTCCTCTCCTCCCCTTTCCTCCCCTCCTCTCCTCTCCTCTCCTCTCCTCTCCTCTCCTCTCCTCTCCTCTCCTCTCCTGTGCCTGTAGCCGTTGTCTCGTTTCTTCCATGCGGCGGCGCTCCTGAAGGACACCATGGTGGTGGTGGGGGGCCGCACGGGGGAGCAGGAGTACACCAACATCGTCTCCCTCTACCAGATCAACTGCAACACCTGGATACAGCCAGGTAACGCCACGCTCATATCACACCTGCCTGTAGCTCGCATACTAGGGTCCGACATTGCCCTGGGGGCTGAAATGAATATCACAAGATGACATCACATAAACATACCGGAACGCGAAGGAAATTAAGTGCAAGTTCTAAGTTAGTTAGTTAGAAATGCATTTTCTTTAAAAGCCCTCATGAAGACCACTGCTGGCCGAAACATGTTGGCATTATTTATCTGTTCAAGTATGAACTAGTTCAGTTATATTAAAAGCTTTTTAATGAAGATCAAGCATGTCTTTTAGTCTTGTTTTTTGGATCTCCCCATATTTTGTTCTATATCAGTTTGTTTTCTCTCCTTGTTTCTTTGCATGTATTTTTTTCAACGTTTGTTTCCTTTTCCTTTTCAAATCCGTTCCATCTCTCCATTCTCCTCCTATACGGAATCATGCTTTCCTTCCTCTCCTCTCCTTCTCCTCTACACTCGTCTCACTCTCCTCTGCACGCCTCTCCCTCTTCCCTCCACTCCTCTCCCTCTCCTACACTCCTTCTCCACTCCACTCCTCTCCCTCTCCTCTGCACTCATCTCTGCTGTCTCCTCCATCTCCACTCTCTTGCTGTTGCTTCAGGTTCTGGCGTGGGTGATGCGGTGAACCACTCGGTGTCTCTGGCCATGGCGGCTCTGGAGGGGACTCTGTTCCTGTCTGGTGGCTTCAACGGGGTGACGCTGGGCCGCATGCTGACCCTGACGCTGCCCTCCGACCCCTGCCAGCTGCTCACCTCCCAGGACGCCTGCAACAGCAGCACCGGCAGCTGCGTCTGGTGCCGCGGGGCGTGCGCATCCTCGGACATGGCCGAGAGGTAACGCGCGCACACACTCACATTCACAGCCTCATCATTTCGATTGGACAGAGGATGCACGCACTGGCTCTGTTTCGTTGCCTCTTGTATCATTGCATAGCATCAAGCATGCGTGGAACGACGGACTTGGTTTTAAAGTGGAATTAATGTATAAATGATGGAAGAACGTAATAAACCACCAACTTTATTTAGAGGAATGTTTAATGCCGAATAAGTTTTGTCCTGAATTTTGAAGTGCTTGCATGTTGTTTTCAGAGCAGAATTAATTTTTATTTGAAATTTAATTGAGTTCATTTGGAATTAAAAGTTGCATGTACAAGGTCTTCGTGATACTGAAACACATCAACACTGCTCATGGTCCGCTAAGCACAGCTCAGGGCTCTGGCTTGTAAGCTTGCAGTAGGATGGCAGGTGTTTGGCATCACTACATGGCTCTAAGTGTTGGACTCATCTTACTGTCCTAATGGGCTGTCATGTTTCCAACACTGCCTCTGACATGACCACACTCTCGCGCACTGCTGCTGTGTGTGCATGTATGTGCGCGTGCGTGCGTGCGTGCGTGCGTGTGTGTGTGTGTGTATTTCTTCCTTTCCCCTTGACATGATTGGTTTCTCTCGCTGTGTTCCTCTCTGGTCGCGCTTGTTGTTGGTTTGTATGTGTGTGTCTCTTCCACTCGTTCTGACATGATGCATGTGTATCTCTTGGTGTGTGTGCTTGTGTGTGTCTGCTTGTGTGTGTGTGTGCGCGTGTACGTGCGCGCGTTTGTGTGTGTGTGTGTGTGTGTGTGTGTGTGTGTGTGTGTGTGTGTGTGTGTGTGTGTGTGTGTGTGTGTGTGTGTGTGTGTGTGTGTGTGTGTGTGCGTGTGTGCGTGTGTGTGTGTGTGTGTGTGTGCATCAGGCTGGGCTGCTCCAGCAGTGTGTCTCCCTGCTCCCCCACCCCTCGCCTGCCAGAAGAGTGCCGTCGCCTCAAGACCTGCAGTGAGTGCCTGGCCAGACACCCCAAGACCTTCTCCAGCCCCATACAGGTACACACCACACACAGAAAACACACACACACACCCACACACACACAGAAAACACACGCACACCCACACACACATAACACATACACATAATGTAACATACCCATGCATACAGACTTTCATCTACAGTAGACATGCATGCTCGCACACACACACACGATCACACATGTGCACACACACACACGTTTATACAACCTCACGGTCTTCTCAAACCAATTTGCTTTTTAATAAACAAGATGCAATGTTCCTTTAGTGCGTGCGTGCGTCTGTGTGTGTCTTTTGGCTGTGTCTGTATGTGTGCGTGTGTGTGTGATTCTGTGTGTCTATGTGTGTGTAAGTGTAAGTAAAGAGCAAAGATGTGTAAGAGCTAAAACAAATTCACAGCAGTCCTTAAACTCGGTTCTGATCAAAGATTAATGGTGAAATGTGTTGCAACGTCTTGAAATCAGAGGCGTATTGAAACAAAGTGAGTTAAAAGCGGGTGTTCCATTCCACTTTGATTTGTTGTTTTTGTAAACTCAAACCGTGTGAGGTTCGCACATCATTTCCAATGCTTTCAATAAAAAATGTCTTTGCACAAGACTTTCTAAATTCAGTGATGTATCGTCTTCATCAGGGTATTTTTGGATAGCGCGTCAAATTGACGTGATCTATCACAGTTTCATTACAGGGTGGGTCAGTCTTAAGATTTTCCATAGCCTCCTTAATTTTCTTCAGGATTAATGAGTATCACTACTATCACTACTATCACTCCTACTACTACTACTGGTCTACTACTCATAATCTCACATAGGCTTCTTTCCAAACCATCCTTTCTCCCGTCTTCCCCAAGTGCTAGTGGCCTTATCATGATG
>NC_085861.1:50854294-50859294 GCF_034702125.1 Engraulis encrasicolus | reverse complement strand
TATAGGAAACAACCATTCTGCCAGGAAGAATGTGCCGTTTTGTCATCTGAGAACATTAAGAGCCTTATCCACAACTACCACAAACAATTTAGAGCGGTCCTTGATATTAAACAGGGCCATAGTCAGCATAATTTTGAAAGGGTAAACACAGAAGATTGCTAATAAATGTCTTAAGCCAGTCACTAGCAATGAGTGAAAAAAAAGGTTTTGTGTGATCCTTCATATTTTGTGAGAAATTGCCAAGAAAGTGTATATTCTGCTGGGGTATGTAAACATATGAGCACCACTGTATAAGGAATTCGACTTTGGTAGGAGTCCATCTACAGTAGTGTTTCTCAACAGGGAGTTGGGGAGCCCTAGGGGGCGTTGAGAAGCACCTGGGAGGGGGAGGGGGTGGGGGCGCTTAATTATCAATAGCATTGGTCTATTTTCATTTTTCAATACTTCGGGAGGCGTTGGCAGGGTTGTGATGAGGTCCAGGGGGCGTTTAATCTAAGGTTGTCCACTGACTTATAAAACCACTGATATATAGCAATACGCATAACTGGTTACCTTCATTGTGACGGTATGTGTGTGTCTCATTGTTATTACTTCATAGTTCCCTGCCCATTTTGTAAATCTTCTTATGCTATGTCTCCAGGTGAGACGCGGCGCATCGTGAGCGTGAACCCCACCTACGACTGGACGTGCCTTAGCTACGGGCTGCTGAACGTGTCGCCCATGCAGGTGGAGTCCTCGCCGCCGCTGCCCTGCCCAGTGCCCTGCCACCTGCTGCACGGCTGCGGCCAGTGCCTAGGCTCCCACGGGGCCGACGGGGGCTGGCAACACTGCGTCTGGAGCATGGCTCTGCAGCAGGTATGGAGAACACACACACACACACACACACACACACACACACACACACACACACACACACACACACACACACACACACACACACACACACACACACACACACACACACACACATGAGGGCTCTGCATGAGTCATTGCCAAAAAGTAATTGGCTGTACATTTTCTAAGAACCAGATTCTGACCCGTCCAGTTAGGTTGTAAACTAGCCACCAAACCAACCAAAAGTTGAGACAAAGAAGCTCTCTGGTGGAGGTAACAAAGGAAGGGGGCATGCAGCTTGAAAATGAGAGGAAATCCATGATATAAGGGAGAGAGAGCTGTCTGATTTATTAATTTACGCCTCGTCATATTTAGTACTGCACAGTGTTAATCTTAATTGTTTCTGTCTGTCACTTTTTTATTTTTTCTACTCTACCTTTCTCTCTCTCTCACTCCTTCCCTCCATCTCCTTCCTCCTCTGCCTTCCATCTCTCCCTCTCTCCATCTCCCTCCTCTCCTGCCATCTCTCCCTCCCTCCATCTCCCTCCTCTCCTGCCATCTCTCCCTCTCTCCATCTCCCTCCTCTTCTGCCTTCCATCTCTCCATCTCTCCCTCTCTCCATCTCCCTCCTCTTCTGCCATCTCTCCCTGTCTCCATCTCCCTTCCATCTCTTTCTCCCTCCATCTCCCACCTCTTCTCCCTTTCATCTCTCTCCTGTAGTGCATGAGCCCCTCGTATGTGCCCCTGCGGTGTGAGGCGGGCCAGTGTGGGCGGCTTCTGTCGAGCGGGGACTCCTGCCTGCCCCAGTGCTCCCAGCTCACCCAGTGCTCCCAGTGCATCGCGAGGCCCCAGTGTGGCTGGTGCGCCTCCCAGGGGGGAAACGGGGACGGACGCTGCCTGCAGGGAGGACTGGTCGGTGAGTTACCTGCTGGGGTCGTCGGGTGGAGCTGAGGAACGTTTCCTGCTGGATCAATTCGTCCTCCTTCTTTTTCTGGCTTGAGCAGGACACTGAAAAACGTCCAGGATTTTTTGAATGTACAATATTATACTTCATACTTAGAAAAACATTGTCAAGAGGAAAGTTGTTGCACAGATGTTCTTTCCTTTATAGAGGAGACTATTGTGCATGTAGGCGATTCCTTCTTTTTACTCTCACTGATCTGGAGTCATCTTGGCGTCTCTTTTGAGCTACTGTTTGAGACAAACAAGATAATTCACATCCTGTCTAATTGAGTGGTGAGAGGCTTGTGGCATGGGTGCACGTTGGATGTGCAAACAAACCTTCCTGAACCTTTGTGAATAGCATGCCATACTGTGGGATAATTAAAAACCCAATTTTATAGGGGCATCTCCTCTTAGTTTTCACTGGCTGCGAGCTTCAGACCTGCTGATTTTGAATTGCTCTATATCCAAAGCCAACGCACCACCACACAACAAAATCCACTTTTTAAACATTTATTTTGTAGGGCTTTTTCGACTTTATTTGATAGAACATTTGGAGATGGAGACAGGAAGCAAGTGGGAGAGAGAGATGGGGGAGGATCGGCAAATGACCCGGGCTGGAATCGAACCCAGGTCACCGGTGCAGGAACCCAGTGCCCTACCGCTAGGCCACGGCAGGGCCAAAAGCCACCTTGAAAGGAGCAGGCCCTCTCTTTGATTACAAGCAAACCTTCCGCAATGGCCGTCTGGAGTGTCTGCTTAAACTAACACAATCGGCACGAACAGTACTCTAAAATAAGCCTTTGGACCATTGATTTGCCTCCTGAAAGGGGGCCAAGTTTCACCACACCACTGTTGCCATAGTGCCAGTGGAAGTAAACAGATGAATCAGGAGAGGAGAAAACAACCGTTATGCCTTTTCCAACAATGTGATTGGGCCTTTAATACCAGACGGGGCAGGGTTTCCAGTTATTGATCCGCCATCTTGTGGATTGCAAATGCCCATTCAAAGCCATTCATTCCTCCCTCTGTGCGCTGCGCTGCGCTGTGTCTGGGCAGAGAGAGGGAGAAAGAGAGAGAGAGAGGGAGAGAGAGAGAGAGAGACTTGAGGAGGCGAGGCTTAAGACTCTTGGTTGAGTAAGTCTGGAACTCACCATGAGTTCTACTTCCAGTAGCTCACCTATGACCAGAATCAAGTGTACCTTAAGTAGATTTTTTCCCCCTCAGCCTTAAAATACAATCCTTAGTTCCAGCAGCCTTTCAGTGGTGCAGCAACTTATAACAGGGCACTTGTGGATCTGTAGCAGGGTCAATTTTGAAAACTTTTCAAGCCTTGTCAAAATGAATGAGTTGCCAAGTCACAGTGATAAAACCTGAAGAGTTTTGATTACGTGAACAAATGTGTTAAATAAATTAGCTTAAAAAAGGAAGAGGCTAACTGCGTGTGTGTGTGTGTGTGTGTGTGTGTGTGTGTGTGTGTGTGTGTGTGTGTGTGTGTGTGTGTGTGTGTGTGTGTGTGCGTGTGCGTGTGCGTGCGTGTGTTTGTGTGTGTGTGTGTGTGTATGTATCTGTGTGTGCCTGCGCGTGCGTGTGCGTCTGTATGTGTGTGTGTGTGTGCGTCTGTGTGTGTGTGTGTGTGTGTGTGTGTGTGTGTGTGTGTGTGTGCGTCTGTATGTGTGTGTGTGTGTGCGTCTGTGTGTGTGTGTGTAGGAGTGGGCGACAGCATTTGTCCTCAGGGGAACAGCAGCTGGTCCTTCCTGGACTGCCCCGAGGAGGACGAGTGTGCCAACGGCCACCACCACTGCAACAAGTCCCAGGACTGCCACGACCTGCCCCAAGGCTACTACTGCACCTGCCGACAGGGATACGTGCTCAGCAGGTAACAACACACACTTGCTTCTGGCTCAAACACACCTGATGTGTTGATTTCAAAAGTAGTTGTATGAGGATGCAATGTGCCGAGTCATACACCGGTAGTTAACTGTGTAACACACAATATTGTTTCTGTGTTATAATGACAGTGACAAATGTCCTCAGGCTTGATCACGCTTTTGTCTTTTTAAATCTCATGAAAAAGAAAAGTGAAAAACCAATAAAGGGAGCAAGTGTGAGGACATTCAATTTTCACAGTTGTCTGACCTTTTTGTCTTTCCTCTTGGATGTGTGCACCACTACCTCTTTACTTGACTTGACTTGGCTTTCAGCACTGAATGATCCATCACATGCTCATGCAGGTCGAGAGTTAATAACAAAAAAGTCATCTGTGACCCGGGTGACGCGCATGCGCATTCCGTCATACTCCGGAACTTAAGGCATGCGCGCCCCGGAAGTCCTTGCTTGGCAATCTTCTCGTCAGTATTCCGAGTGACAGCCAAGGCCTGGCGGTCATCCGGAACTCATAGAACCATGGTTATGGTTTTCAGCACTGGATGACTAGTACCAGCATGGTCACGAGGAAGACCAAACATCCAGTCCAATGGCCACGTAGAGCCGCCGCATCGCTGTGGCCCACAAGCTGTGCGCCACCACCACGACACAGGAAATCCGGGCAAGTTGCGTACACGTCAATGCCCCTGATGCAGCGGTACAAATGTCAGAGAGCGGGACTCCTCCCAGGGCCGCCCAAGGTCCATTCAGACACCTCGTAGGGTGACCTCGAATGTATCAAGATACCGCACAGTCGCTGCAAGTGGAAGCACCTGACCGCACTTCACAGGGTGACCAAAATCCATCCGGACAGCCGTTGGTTGGACAATGTCTGACCCGTCCACGTCCCGAGTGGCCGACAGCAGGCCATCAGAATGGTGAAGTGTGGCAGTCGCCAGCACGTAAACCCCAAGGCCCGGGCCGGAGAGTGGGAGCAGCCAGTCTGAGAGGCACGGCAACACCATATGACGGCGAAGGACGAGGGGTTTGCCCACAGGGTAATCCAGGCGTCTTAGTGCCCCACAATCGTCATACACGGCAGACCGAGAGAGCGTGCTGCACCCCCATGGCCCCTAGCCAACGAAGGTGCCATAAGTAATGCCTCCAGCACCAGGTCCAAATCCTGAGGTGGTGTTGGGTGTCCTCGCAGGGATCTCTGCCACTGAGTGCCGTTCAGGAAGCGCTTGACCAGCGCATGCGAATCGAGAGTCATGCCATCAACCCTGGCAAGCACAGCACATAAAGCGTCAGCGTCCACTGTAATGCCGGAATGCACTAGGCCTCCAACAAGGAGGGAT
>NC_085861.1:50834294-50849294 GCF_034702125.1 Engraulis encrasicolus | reverse complement strand
CTGCTTATTGACTCTGCCATTACGTATCAACGTGAAGAACATTGCTTGTCTGGTTTGGTGCGTGTGGAAGATGAAGGCTTGCCTTTAAAATTGCAAATTGTAAAAAAAAAAGAAAAAAGAAAAAAAAAAAAAGAAATGATTTCCTCCTCCCTGTCAAACATATAGTGGCTGCATGTGGCCTTAGGGGAAAGGAGATATTTTGTGGTTGAAGGGTACTGGATACTGGCCAGGGAAAAAAATGTATGTTATTGCTATACTGATGCTTTTCTTTTGTGTTTAATTGTTTTATCTCTTTTGCTTTGTTTTAATACAGTATAGTATTCTTTGCATTTGCTATATGGAAGCTTTTTGGTTCTCTAATAATTGAGAGATGCTTGTGATTCTCCCTCCTGCCTGTAGGTGTCAGTGTAACGGCCATGCCTCCACCTGCAACATGGACGGCTCTGGGTGTCCCTGTCAGAACAACACGGAGACGGTCAACTGCATGCCCAACCCTGCTGAACGCAAAGAGTGCTACAGGTCACAGGTAGGCCTCTGCCTTTTTGTCATATTCCATGGGTGGGGAACCTATATAGACCGGGGCCATTTACGGCCTGTTA
This sequence comes from Engraulis encrasicolus, assembly GCF_034702125.1. Lineage (NCBI taxonomy): Eukaryota > Metazoa > Chordata > Actinopteri > Clupeiformes > Engraulidae > Engraulis > Engraulis encrasicolus. The sequence goes on along the minus strand of NC_085861.1, from coordinate 50,848,695 downwards.
GGCCATTCTATCTGGCCCCCGATATAATCTCTTAGAAATAACATTTGCAATGCCATTTAGTTACATTTTCAGTGGACCTAGTGAAGGTGGGGTCTGTTGTAAAGGTGGACGCCTTCAATATATTCCTAAAGTGCTGGCGGAAATCTTGGTTTGTGTTCATAGTGAAAATGTAAAATTGTAAAATTTGAAGAAGCCCTTCCAATGAAAAAGATTCCTCACCCATGCCGTATCCAAATCCATATCCAGAGATCCCGCTTCAGGAAGGTCTGAATGACCTAATCCTTGTGAGCAATAAATACATGTGTAATGATCAGTGTGTGGAATTTTGGTTTAAAATCTTGACCGCTGTGAGCACTCAAGGCCAATACATGGGCCACTCAGAAACACTGAAACTGTTACACTGGAATTGTTGTCGGGGTATTACTACCTGAAACCAGGATGGACACCTCTGTCTACACATGTTGCTTTTCATCATATTTTTATGCAGGATTAACCTGCTTGCATGTGTCTGTGTCTATTCACCTCTCACATTCATTTACCACCATTTCTTGCTTTGTTCATTCCTTCCTTCCCTTCCCTTCCTCCTCCTTCTCTCCCCCTCCCTACTTCCCTCCTTCCATCAGTGTGCCAAGTGCCGCGAGTCCTTCAACGGCACGCCGGTGAACGGGCGCCAGTGCTACCGGCAGTTCAACGTGGACAACGAGTGCTGCTTCGACCCCACCTCGCAGACCAACTGCTTCCACGACCCGGCCATCCGCAACCTGCCGCGCGGACGCACCGTCTTCTTCGCCGCACAGCCCAAGTTCACCAACGTGGACATCCGCGTCACCATCGACGTCACCTTCGGCCAGGTGGAGGTCTACGTCTCCAACTCGCACGACACCTTCATCGTGGACGTGGACCAGCGCTCCGGCGTGCACACCATCCGCGTGGAGGACGAGACCAGTCTCATGGGTGGCGGCGGCGGCGGCGGTGGCGTGCCCGTTGGGCGCGGTGGTGATAAGGAGATGCCCTTACAGCCCTCCCCCATCAAGCTCTCCGCCAATCAGTCGTCCAATCTGCTGGCGTCGCGCGTGGCGTCCGGCGTGGGGCTGGGCGGCGGAGTGGGAGGCGTCATCGGCGGGATCGGGGAGCGGGAGATCCGCGAGGAGCGCGCCCAGGACCTCATCACCTACATCACGGTGTGGAAGCCCATGACGGTGCTGATCGTGCGCGAGGTGCGCGACCGCGTGGTCATCACCTTCCCGCACGAGGTGCACTCGCTCAAGTCGAGCCGCTTCTACATCGCGCTGCGCGGCGTGGGCACGGGGGAGCGCGACGGCGAGTCGCAGGGCCTGCTCTTCCTGCGGCAGGACCAGGCGCACATCGACCTCTTCGTCTTCTTCTCCGTCTTCTTCTCCTGCTTCTTCCTCTTCCTGTCCGTCTGCGTGCTGCTCTGGAAGGTCAAGCAGTTCCTGGACTTCCGCCGGGAGCAGCGCCGCCACATCCAGGAGATGACCAAGATGGCGTCGCGGCCCTTCGCCAAGCTCACCGTCTACCTGGAGCCCGAGGAGCCGCAGCTCATCTACCTGCCCACGCCCGGCGGCCAGGGAGGGGGAGGGGGCAGCAGCATCTCTCTGGCCCACGCCCGCACCGGCAAGCTGAGCGGCGTGGTGATCGGTCAGAGGGGGCGCTCCGGAGCGCCGTCCTACAAGCAGGACCCCGGCACGGGGGGCACGGCCCTGCACCACCACCATCACCACCACCACCTGGCGGCAGCACTGAGCTCGGCGGGCGGCAACAGCGGCGGGCAGCACCTGCCCCTGCACTACCTGAACGCCCACCACCACTACCCGCCTGCCTCCGCCACCACCACCACCGCCACCACGGGCAACGCGCCCTCCGCCCACCACCACCACCATCACCACCACCACCACCATCCGCCCTCCACCACACACGCCGGCTACCAGCACTTCTGCCGCTCGGACCCCTTCCTGTCGCAGCTGATGGGCTTCTCCTATTCGTCCTTCAAGGTGGGGCCCATCACGCTGGAGCCCACCGACGACGGCATGGCGGGCGTGGCCACCGTGCTCTTTCAGCTGCCAGGCGGCATCCTGGCGCCCAACCGGGCCTGCCTGGGCTCGGCGCTGGTCACGCTGCGGCAGAACCTGCAGGAGTACTGCGGGCACAGCGGGGGCGGGCAGCACGCCGGCGCCGGGGTCGGACGCAAGGGCTTGTTGGGCCACCAGCACCTCACCACCATGGCCATGTAATGGAGGAAGATGGTAGCTGGCTGGCTGGGTAGGTAGGGTGGGGTGTATGGAGGAAAGTAATGGGGTGTGTTCCAATACGTACACTCCCGTCCTCCACTTGCACTTGTGGCCTCGCCCCACCTCTGTGGAGAAAACAATAAAGCTTCCCAGCTGTCAGCCTAGCCATAACAACTTTTGAGGGACTGTTTTTCATTCACCATCCCAATGACAAATGAGAAAATGACATTAGAATTGTGCTTCTGCAAGATGTTGAATTCATTTTCTGTCATCAGTGACATCATCGTGAGGTCACAAGTAGGCAAGTGAACAAGGGAGGACGGAAGTCTGCATATTGGAATACACACATGGAGAACTACGGACAAGTGAGGAATTGAAAAGGGTTTGAGAAGAGGCCAAAGATGGCTACTACGCATTTTAAGAAGAAGGGAAGCTGGGAGAGTGGAACAAAGACTTGAGACAGACAAAGAAGAGACATTTGGAAAAAGAGAAAGACACTAGACTGAAAGATGAAGAGAATGACACTGAAGGAAACCTTGAAGGAAAAAGAAAAAAAGGTTCTGAACTATTACTTGAAGCTTGTCAAAGAAAAGTTGGCCAAATAAAAGAAAGAGTGAGGGAGTGAAATTTAATAGTCAGAGAAGGCTAAATGTGTCCACCACACGCCTGTACATACACTGTGTAATTAATTAATGAGTTATCAAGCAACCTCTTTTTTGCATAACATGTCTATTTATGGCTTCGTTATTCATTGATATATGTCACATGATATGATGACCAAGGCTTTAGGCCTATGAAAATGCACTACGTTTGCCCCAATGGCGTACGCCCGCCCGTTCAGACAGACTGCTTTAAAAGACTGACCGCTTGGGTAATTAATAGGTGTGTGTATTTGCGTCGGAACCATTATGTGCTTTATTATTATACGTAAACGATCCCTTTGACTGACAATCTGAACAGCAAAATTTGGTGCGAAAACAAAATGGTGGACATCATCAAGTCCATGTGAATGTTCAACAAACCTGATTGTCGCATATAAAAGAAAAGGGAGCGTGATGAAAACGAAACACTTGGAAAAACGGCAAACAAACACTTCAAACAAAAGGGTTTGTCTAATTAGGTGTGTTTTGCGGTAAATGTGATACTGCTTGTAAATTGTTGGGAAACGTAATTGCTCATCTGTGCGCTTTTTCTATACATATAGGAATTGATGTCCTCACCCCAATGTTCCTCTTCTCGATGTTGCAGTGTTGCAGTCCCATTCGTAAGCCTGCTCTGCAAATGCCTTTCTGCGACAGCAGCACTGTGTCTGTGAGACACTGGCTGTATGAGCGCGAGACGTGTGGTAGACATCCAATGAATGGGTCCTTGTCTGGCTCTTTTTTTGTTTGCCTGCCTGTTTTGGGAGTGCTTTCGTTATCTGCTATCCTGAGATGGGAAGATTTGTTTCCATCACCATGAAACCACACACAGACACACACAGACACACACTTTAACAGGTACACACATCAACACACATGCACACACACAAATAACAAACACACACTTTAACAGATACACACATAAACACACATGCGCACACTCATTACACAAAAGGAGCACCATCATGTCTGATTGGAGAGCTCTTGTTTTGTTTCGTTTTTCATTCTTTTTTTGTTTGTTTTGTTGGTTGGTTGACGTTTGATTTATCGTTTTGGTATGATTATCTATCACACAAACAAATTTGATGTGCTTGATAGACTAGTTTGGCCAACTTGATGCCGGACTGTGATGTTCTTTATTTCAGCTCTTTTTTTAATTGGATGATTGAGTCAGCCAATGAGAGCTACCGTGGTTCTTTTCTTACATTCTGATTGGCCACACCCATTTCAGGGAAGGGAAATCTAGGAAATAACCGCAAGTTAAGAGACATTTACAATAAAAAAGGAATACTACAAATGGTTGATGGCCATTGTGCAAATGTGATGAAGTCAGCCTCCTGGTGAGAGACTTACAATAGTTGTGAAAGAAAGGACCCTATCATAAAGTGACGACACTATCAGTATTTTATAATTTTTTCAGGATTATGTTACAGTGTTTTGTTGGATTTATTTTGTGTATGTTCAGTTGTAATATTAGATATTTTCTAGCACAGTATTTGATGTAGCCCCCAAATTACAGCTCAGACCTTTCATAATATACTCATGTTGATCAAGAAAAAAGTCTTACAAATGTTACATTTAAGGACTGAAATATCGAACGATATGACTGATAATAGTTATGCTTTTGTTTTTCTTTGAAATTCTGCATTATGTTCATTGAGAAAATGAAACGATTATGTTGCGATATCTAGGTTTCACAAAGGCCTTCTGTGTTTTCAGCTTAACAAAGTTGCCTCCCTCACTCTGTTGTAAATGTGCATCAGTTAGTACGCCTCCACTGTCTGTGTTTCCGTGTTTGTTTTTGGTTGTATTATTGACATTGTGTTGTTTGCTACTATTTTTTTATTATGGTAATTTCTCTCATTTTTTGTACATTGCTTTGGTTGCTCTGTCTTTTTCAGAATTGTTGTACAGAAGATGGTTGTTATATGCCTGACTTGCTGTCCTGGTCTGCAGTCGGTAAATCTAATAAAATACTAAAATGTTTGTCTCATCTCCAGTCTATTCTTTTGACACATGGACTCAGCTCAGCTTGATTGTATTGTTTCTTCATATGCACGTGCAGGTCATACAAGAAAATTTAAATGATGATTATTATTATTTTCTCTATCCCATGCAAAGAAAGACATGGACAGGGCCGCTGCTAGACATGGCAGAGTAAGCAGAGAGCGTAGGGCCTCAACCACTTTGCCCCCAAAATTGGGGCCTCCTAAATTGACATTGACAAAAAAAATGTTATTATTATTAGTAGTATTATTATTATTATTATCGTCATCATTATTTAATTATGAGGGGGGCCTCCAGTTATGCGTAGCCCCCAAAACGTTAACAGCGGCCCTGGACGTAGACAAGACTAACATCAGCAGGACCTGCAACATTAGACAGGACCAATACAGCGTACAGTAATAAAGGGATGAAGTAAAGAACATAATTGAAACATTAAGAATATAGGGGAAAACTGGGCTAACATGGAATAACAAGTACAAGACTTGCATTATTTTACTTATGTACAGGCTTTTATTCTTAATTGTGGCTTTTAATATCCAAAAATAACTGATCTACATACACCAAATGAAATGCAAGTGCATCTATTTGCAGGAATTTAACGTTGTAGCTGGTTTGTTTATTCCTGTAATCTGTCAAATTGTTGTCGTCACCTCAGCAAGGCAATCTGGTTGGTCGAAAGTCGCATACGTGTTGTGATATGCGACGCGAGCGAGGATATCTTCCGGTATCAACACTTGATCAGATGGTAGGAAAGGTTTGTTACTTCGCAGCTTTTGCAAAGTGTGATGTTGCATGAACAATAACAGCGGACAACAATGGACTTATTGACATTATCAGTGCAAGGAGTGAATTCGTTTTGGCTGGCTGTGAGTTGGTGATTGCTTCCTAGCTAGCCTGACAGACAAAAGAGATACTTTGTTCAGCCTAGCTAACGGCGCCACAGAATGACAGTACATCTGCCCTTATGGCTTGTTCATGTTTACAAAGTAAACTTTCAAAGGGTGAATGTGATACTGTTGTAAACGTGCCGTGTTATGTGTGGTCAGTCGTCCTAGAAAATCTTGAACGGTATTAAAACATTCATGCTTCACGCATGAATTCTGTGGTTATCAACCTGAATCAATTGGGCCCATTGATTAGGCCTATTAGCGAAGGCTACAACTGGATGTTTGACCATTGTAACTGTTATCATTTAGGGACAAGGGACAAGCTACAGCAGATAGTAGTCGCTCACTGGATCTAGAGTAAGAATGAAAGTCAACTCAAAGAAAAAGAAGCAACCGTCAAAAAAGAGGAATATAAAACCAGGGCACGGTTGCAACCTGGAAGTCCTTGTAGAGTTAGACCGCTCGCCTGAAATAGATAAACTCGTCAAGCCAGAGCCCAAGTCCACTGCGATTGTCAACGCAGAGGGCAATGCTGGGTTTAGTAGCCAACCTCGAATCAAACTAGAACCGAATCACGACGAGTCGCAGGTGATCAAGGAGGAGATGACCGATGGCGAACCCTGTCCCCTCGGTGCGGTGTCCCCCAAGTTGGAGCCAGGCAGCGAGGAACCAAATGGTTGGACTGTGCGAATAAAATCAGAGCCAGAATCGGAGTTCGAGATTACTCAGCCTGAGCAGGAAGATGTGGAGCCTCGTGTGAAGCAAGAAGATGAGGGAGATCAGGACGTCAAGCAAGAGGGTGCTGAGGATGATGATGGCACGTCCACTTCAGGTAGGAGATTAGACTTGTCATCGTTTCTTCCACTTGGAACGGTTAAGTGTTTATTTCAGATGTTACTTTGCTTTCTCATAAGCCCTTGCCTCTTGGTGTATATACCGTAGGTGTAATATTAAAATTACTTTAGTTGTGAGCTTGTAATTCCCTTCACGTGTGTTCTTGGATAAAATCAGAGGCCTGCAGCAGCAACAATCATGCTCAGCTTCTATGCAGACAAAAACAGTTCTTAATCTTTTCTGCAACAGACGAATGAAAGTAGGTATGTGTCTCAATGTGTGTTTCCCTGTGTCCACATTACCATATCACAACATTCAATTCTGGCTGATGTGTCGGAACTGCAACAATGCAATGTTTATCATTCGCTTTTTGACTGAAGGACTAGCCTGCTTCTCTTTCTCTTTCCTGACAGACCAGTCTGGCGGTGCCTTCTTCCCGTGCCCTCATTGCTCCATGTCCTTCACCAGCCGTTCCTACCTGGACAAGCACCTGAAGTGGACACACCAGACGGAGTACCACGCCATTCTGGAGAAGCAGGCGTCCGAGCACAAGTTCCCCGAGAGCATGCGTCTGATGGTGCAGTGCCCCCTCTGCCATCGCCGCTTCTTCAACCAGGGGCAGCTGGTGGCCCACGAGCGGCACGCCCACCCCAAGCCCATGACGCCGCCGCCCCGCAAGCGCCACCCCTGCCCGCAGTGCCACCGCAGCTTCCACTACCTCAACTGCCTGCAGAAGCACTGCAGCCGCTGGCACCGGCTGAAGACGGTGCGCGTGGACGGGGAGCTGAGCTGCGCCGGCTGCCGCAAGAGCTTCGCCGGGGTATGGGCCCAGGGTCCGCACAACTGCCAGCCACAGCCGAGGGGCGCCAAAGGGGCGAAGTCTCGACGCAGGACCAGAGCGAAAACGGAAACGAAACCCGAGACGGAAACCGAAACACAAACCGAAACAAAAACTGAAACGGATACGAACGGTGTGAAAGAAGAGGGCGCCGCCGCGACAGTGGACGAGAGCACGCCCACCGCCGAGAACCTTCTCATCGCGTGCCCCGACTGCGGCAACCGCTACCGCACCATACAGAGCATGAGAATCCACGCGCGCACGCACACCGGCGAGATGCCCTACGCGTGCGGCGAGTGCGGCCGCCGCTTCAAGGAGGCCGGCAGCCTGACCAAGCACTTGCACATCCACACGGGCGAGCGCCCCTTCGCCTGCCCAGAGTGTGGCAAGTGCTTCGCCCGCATGACCCACCTGAACTCGCACCTGCTCACGCACACCGGCATCAAGCCCTTCACCTGCACCGAGTGCGGACGCGGCTTCAGCCACCGCACGGAGCTGCGCAACCACGAGCGCGGCCACACCGGCGAGAAGCCGTTCGGCTGCCCCGACTGCGGCAAGCACTTTGCCGTCAAGGGCAACCTACGGCTGCACCAGAAGCGCGTGCACTGCGAGGAGAAGTCCCACCAGTGCGGCGAGTGCGGACGCAAGTTCTCCGACGCCCGCGTGCTGAAGACGCACCTGCGCACCCACACGGGCGAGAGACCTTACCACTGCACCACGTGCGACAAGAGTTTTGGCCGCATCTCGCACCTGAAGAACCACCAGCGCACTCACACCGGGGAGAGACCTTACACGTGCGGCGAGTGCGGCAAGAGCTTCGTGCAGTCAGGCGACCTCACCAAGCACCGCCGCACGCACACGGGGGAGAAACCCTTCCCGTGCCCGGACTGCCCCAGCCGCTTCAACAGCTCGGGAGACCTGGGCAAGCACCGGCGCAGCCACCTGGGCATCCGGCCGCACGAGTGCGAGGAGTGCCACAAGACCTTCACCCTGGTGCAGCACCTGAAGCTGCACATGCGCACGCACACGGGGGAGAAACCCTACCTGTGCCCCCACTGCCCGTCTGCCTTCGCCAGGTCCCACCACCTCAGCGGCCACATCCGCAGCATGCACTGATACTGTTTCCAGGCCGAGCAGAACGGTGCCAGTGCCAGTGCCCGCACCAGTTATGTTCGGCACAAAAGTGCGAACCACCCTTGTTCATACCAAGCTCTGAACTTTTTCCACACGTGACTGTTAGCCAGATGAACCTGCTGACGGTACACATTGTCATCACGGTTCGCAGAGGGGAAAAAAATAACCTTTTGGTTCACGGACTCTAAGAACATGAGAGGAGGGGTGGGGAGAGCGTGAAGCAGAAAAGAAAAGTCCTACCTTTGACTGATCACAGCACCTCAGCGGGCACATGGTCAGCATGCTCTGAGAGAAGGGGGGAGGGTGCTAGAACAGCTGGCATGGACATACTGTACTTGGGTCTTTCCAGTATGCAGACTCCCGTCCTCGGCCTGTGCTTGTGGCCCCGCATTTCACTGACGCCCCGCCTCCGTGGAGAAAACCATAACGTTTCCCCGCTGTCAGCCTAGCCACAGCAACTTTTGGGGGACTATTCTTCATTCACAACCCTGATTGCAAATGAGAAAATGAATTGCGCTTTTTACGTGATATTGAAATGCACTTCTGTCGTCACTAACGTCATCAGGAGGCCACAAACAGGCGAGGGAGGACGGGAGTCCGTATATTAGAAAGAACCCACGATACCCATTGTAGATGGCTACACAAGTTCTCAAATTTGGAACTGTGCTTGAATCATGATGGGGTACCACAGAGACATTTGTTTAAGGATGGACAGAATCATTTTCCAGGGTTTAAGTTACCTATGAAGGGGATGATGAGGCAGGTAGTCATCCATAGCCATATCATAACACCTATTTGGACTTTTTTAAAGCTATATTGTGATTATGCTCTTGAATTATTCAAAATTGTGACTAGCAGCACTGAACAGCAGTAACAACTTTAGTTTATACCCATGACTATCAACATGTGTGAGCTTTTTGTAAGTGAAAAGAACAGAAATGATGACGGCCTGTTAGGGCCGTAACGATACACTCCACTCACGATTGGGTTCGTATCACCATTTTTAACCTATGGTTTGATGCACCCCGTGATTTTGTTTTAAAAAATGTTTTAATGTAACAATGATAGTGCTTCCAAGCCTCAAATCATTATCACATCACATGTTCCTGTTTTTTGGGCTGAAGAGTAAAGGTGCCGGTATGCTTGCTGCGAGCTGTAAATTACGCGCGTCACCGCGAGCAACCGACAGCACATGCTTGCTTCAAAAGCAGTTGACCAAGACGCAAAATACTGGCGGTATCATCCAGGGGGCAGAGAGCACGCAGCATTGGGATGGGGAAATTGGGAACACAGATGGCAAGGAAAACAACAAAACAAAAAGAGGGGCTCCCTGGACAAGGAAAGAATACTGCTACTACTTCTGTATGTGCATGCTCCCTTTTCAAAGTGCAACAAGGAAGTATGATCACAAATGTTTGAAATTTCGGACAAACTCAATGAGACGCTCTTAAAAGTTATTGCCATTGTCGTGTTCATATCAAGCACACGCGTGGAACTGCGCAGTCCATATTACAGTCGCCCCCAGCGAGTTTGAAGATATTGCACCAGACGCACGCATTTGGCTGCCGTGTCCAACGCGCGCAAAATTGACATTAAATACGCACGTTAACGCGTCCATGAACGAATCGTGCACGCGTTCGCGTATCTTGCAGCAAGCATACCGGCACCTTAACAGAACATTGAAAGGGCATATCACGATACTGCCTTCTTGAACCGCGATACAGTATTGTTATTCTGCGTATCACTATTTATCGATTCAATCCAATATCGTTACAGCCTTATGGCCCACTAAAAGATGATTCCTGGTTGGGTTCCAAATTAATTTATTTATTGTAAGAGACACATTTGTGTTTTATTGCAAGACTGTGTCATGACTTACCTACACCTTTGACTGGCACGGCCTGTGGAACTTAGGCATTTTGATTTCTATTTTCATTTTATTTTTTATTTCAGTTAATTGAATGGCCAAGTTCATTTGTAATCGTATGCAAATGTGAACAGGTAGAGAGGAGCACAGGGTTAACTGCCTTGCCTTTTGATTTTGTTCTGTTTTGTTTTTGTTATTGTGTTCATTTCTTTTTCCTCACCGTTGCATGAACTTAAAGTGATACCGTCACATTTTTGGAAATGAGTTTATTTTACACCTTCCCTTGAGATGAATAATAGGGTTTTACCATTGTCCTATACTTTCAACCGTTCTCTGGGTACAGCAGTGCAAATTTTACCTCCAAGCTAGCAGTTAACATTGAGTCCTATGAGACCAGTTAGCCGCCAGCTGGTCTCATAGAAGTCAATGCTAACTGTTAGCATGGAGGTAAAATTTGCACTGCCATACTCAGAGAACGGTTGAAAGTACAGGAGAAAGGTAAAACACAACTATTTAACTCAAGGGGAGGTTTAATATGAGCGTATTTCCAAAAATGGGACAGTATCACTGTTAGAATACCAAAGTATGGACTGATTGTTGGTTTGAAATAACAAATATTTGTTGTTGGTTAGAGATATCAAATGTGACATTTTAAGCCAGCCTGCTGCACAATAAAGTTCATATGGCTGTAGATGGGCCTAATACTTAATCCGGTGATGAACTTCCATTAACTGCTCTGATCAGTAAATGTTGATATTTGCCATGACAAGCAAAGGCTTTGATTAACGCTTTGTATTATAGCAGCAAGCAGCCAGGTAAACCATAGACTCATAATTTGTTTGTGTCCGGTTGAGTGGGATCTGGGTTAATTGATGATTATGCTGATGACTTATTATTTTTATGCTATCAAGAGGTATGAAATGAATAAACATGAATGGTTTGGAAGCACTTAAAGTACAACCATCTCCTTGTTCTTGACTTGTAAATTTTCTTCAGAGTTCACAGAGCCAGTAGTGCGCCACACTAAAGCATAGCACTAGAGTAATTTAATGGATTTGGTCAAAGGACAAGGTCATAATGTCGCAACAGTGCTACAACACTTTTTTAAATCTAAAATGTCCTTGATATTGCAACCATATTTCATATTTTGTTGTGTCTATCTAAATATTTAAAATATGTGTGGATGATTGAGTAGCCTAATCATTGATTAGTTTAATGGCTCAGGGTCATTTTTTAAAAGAATTTCCATCTTATTTTTCCCTCAATGCAAGGATACAATGAATGGCAACTGTGCTGAATGTAAATTCCGTACATACTCCTGTTCACTCCTGTGCCAGATGGCTTTCAGCCAGTGACACCTGTGTTTTAGAGGTTACGTCTTTACATTGCACTCATCTGGTACCCCCCCCCTGTTTAGCCAGGTGTAACACACTTCTCTCGCCTGCTCATTGTTTGGTGGTGTGATTCTCACTCCGATTCAGGCAGACATCTGTCACATGATCTCTAACAATGTTTGGTGTTAGACTTGTAAGTCACCTATTATACAGCGGGGTATATTAAAAGATGTATTCAGACACATTAGATTATTGTGAAGTAGGTGTTTATGAACATATATGTATGTCATTTTTGAAGTGTAATGTAATTTGCAGACTTAATTTCATTGTTTTGTCATCACCTTTGCTCAGACTGACATCCACTACGATGGGTACAAATCACATGCAGTTCTGTTTTGTGCATTCACTTTCAGTGTCTGCATTCATTTTCAGTGACTTGCAGGTGCCATACCTGGTATAGACTTAAAACATCTGCTTGAGAACAGGTGGAGATTTTTTAAGCATGAAATTTAACAAATGACTACTTTACAATGGTTTAAAGTTTGTATAGCCTACATTTTTGTGCACTAAGTATACTGTGGAAATATGAGGAGGGTAACATCATGTATTACTTAGGAAACACTCATTCATCTTCCAATATAGCACATTACATTAAATATTTGCTTTTAGTGACTATGCTTCTGCTTTCCAAATCAGATTGTACAATCATAGCAGTTGCTGCATGCTTTTATGGGCCTGATTTTATGGATTGAACTCTGAGTTCAAATAAATAGGCTTTGAGCATCATCCCCTGACATAACCTAACCTTTATTTCATTCAGTAACATACCAATATTTCTGTTACTATAATTGAGCTTATTTTATTGCTGTGCTGAGCGTTTGTTTATGGTATTATATAGCTAATTTCATCATATAGGCCTTGCTTTTTTTCTGCTGCGTAATAAGCCTTTGTGATTTTAAAAGGAAAACCAGCGTCGCCTTTTGCCAAGACCTTCCACCAGACATATCCTATAGATGGGCTATTCTCTTCCTCATCCTCACATCACACCCCCAGAGATATATCACTCAAGGCCCCAAACAACCCCTGTCCCTATTAATTCACAGGGAATTGGTCTATTATTTTTATGTCCGTGATTACGAGGACAGGGCCGTAACTGGCACTCCAACACAGATAACAAAGATGTATTTAGAGCTAAATAATATTGAGTGTACCTTTGTTTAAAGCCGAGATCAATACTTTTTAAAGCGTGTCCATTTTTCATTTAGGCCCCATGTCTTCCTGAGCGGGAGGCCCTGAGAGATGAATGGGAGCACTGTATTCTTTAATTCACGGCGTGTGTGTGTGTTGCCGTGGTCATAATAATTGTTGGAACAAACGCGAGTCTTAAAGATCGGGTGCCGGGAGAGAGAGCGAGTCGTACAAAGAGAGGTAATAGATTTTTAAAATTGAGATGGATTGCGCACCAAATATGTTTTCGGCTCTGGCAACGGGGAGCGCTGAAGCAAGATGGACAGTTCGCAATCAGGTCATCAGGGAGGAAAAGAGCATATGCAACCTCCGAAACACGAGGCCAAATGCCTATGGAGATTTTGAGCGACACGTCACCTTGCTTATGCTTACGATCATACTGGGCGGATGTGACAGCGTTCATCCCTTTGACTTGCCATAATGCAGATAAGTTGCTTCGTCTTGGCGCGTGCCACAGGGGACCGCTAATGGGAGCAGTTCCGCCGTTGAGGCACCAGGGGGAAACAGATAGCTGTCCACGGAGGCATCTGGGAATTTCGAGTACAAGAAGCTATGCCATCTGTTCTCTCCCCTGCTTTCTCTCTCTCTCACACACACACACACACACTCACAAACACACACGCCTCTCTCTCTCTGATCGGCCCCGGGGCACATAGGGCTTGTTACACGTTCTTCGACGAATTTCTTTGAGAATAAATCAGGCTTTTCTTTCTTTGTATGTGTGTGGGGGGTAAGGGTGACGAGGGGGGTTGAGGGGTGAGAACCTTGATGTTTGTTCACCAACCTGTTTTGATGCCGGCTATGTGATCTCCAAAACATCTCTTTTTTTTGTTAAACCCACTGATGTATAAAATTACCAGCAACCATTTATTTCCTCAAAGGGCAATTCAAATACTGTATCCTATGTTTATTCTGACTTTAAAAGACGTTTTCCACATTGTTTCTTTATTACCTCTCTCTCTGGTCTTCAGGAAATAGTACATGAAACTTAGGCCTACTAAATGATTATATGGTTTTGACAAGCCTCACCTACCGTAAAAGTGCACCAGTTCTCATTTTTCTCTGAGCAAGACACACACACACAGTCCATCTACAATGCTTTTAGTGCAACACGGTATAGTTTGAATGTGTACACATGCTCACATGGCACATTTGGCCTGTATATTGTTTTTCTCATATTAAGCTCATAGCCATTGAATCACCAAGTTCACTAAGTACGTTTCATGTATTTCTGTTTATGGAAAACAAGGCCAGTGTGATGGTATAGCACAGTTAAGCTTAATAATACGTAAGTAAATCAAAAAACAAAATGTAAGCTCATAGCATAATAAAAAAAATAAAATTCAACACAAAGCACTTTAA